>NW_027475280.1:22500-30000 GCF_051020985.1 Nomia melanderi | reverse complement strand
TTGCCATTAAATTTTTGTATACGAAAAATATATTTTCGCTCGGATAGAAAACCCCTTTTGGGTTTCTGAGAGTTGATGTGAGAGTCGTACAAGTATAACGAATATACGTTGTATCCAACCCAACATTCTGGGCTTACCACATAAGGGCCATTCGGTCTGAGACACCGACCCGTGGTCATGCTGTGTAGAGAAAAATTCGCAACGGAACGCGGTACAGAACAGTCGAGGAATGGACCTCGAGGAGCTGAACGACTGCTTCTCGACCGAGATCGTAGAATAGCCGCTCGCCCGCCGCTGCGCCGACCGGTCCGCTCGAACCGACGTGCTCTCTTATAGTAACCAAACGGGCGGCCGCGACGACCGCGGCGCCGGCCGCTCAGCACGGGCGCTTATGGTGGTAAACTGCCGCGCGTACAGACCAACCGGCCGGGCTGCTGGTACTTAGCCGCTGAAACTATGGTCGATTCGAACATATATTAACATACGATTTTTATTCGATAAATCGTTATTGTACATATTAAACGTTAGTTTCCACCGAAAGAAAAATTTTTTAGAATTTTTTTTTTCCAAAAATTGCAAGAGTAAACTTTTTTAATATTCGATTTAAAAATTTTTAAATGCTTAATCCTTACATTAAACTACTGGGAGAACTCAGAAATCATAATGAAAAAAATTACAAAAATTTATTTTTCTCAGAAACTCCGAAAAACAGAGTGGTCGAATCCGTGCAAGCCGGAATTTTTCTAAGTCCCCACGGTCAAGAGTAAACTTTTTTAATAAGCGTTTTAAAATTATTTCAATGTTTAATCCATGCGTAAACATGAAGTTTATTAACGTTTTTAACATTAAAAAAAATTACAAAAATTTATTTTTCGGAAAAAATGGAAAAAACCGATTCGTCGGAGCGAGGTGTCCTGCCCGTGCGGTAATTCCAGCAGGCGAATCGGACTTCCCGAAATTTTTCTAAGTCCCACGGTCGACACCAACTTTTTTAATAAGCGTTTTAAAATTATTTCAATGTTTAATCCATGCGTAAACATGAAGTTTATTAACGTTTTTAACATTAAAAAAAATTACAAAAATTTATTTTTCGGAAAAAAAGGAAAAAACCGATTCGGCGGAGCGAGGTGTCCAGCCCGTGCGGTAATTCCAGCAGGCGAATCGGACTTCCCGAAATTTTTCTAAGTCCCACGGTCGACACCAACTTTTTTAATAAGCGTTTTAAAATTATTTCAATGTTTAATCCATGCGTAAACATGATGTTTATTAACGTTTTCAACGTTAAAAAAAATTACAAAAATTTATTTTTCAAAAAAAATGGAAAAAACCGATTCGTCGGAGCGAGGTGTCCTGCCCGTGCGGTAATTCCAGCAGGCGAATCGGACTTCCCGAAATTTTTCTAAGTCCCACGGTCGACACCAACTTTTTTAATAAGCGTTTTAAAATTATTTCAATGTTTAATCCATGCGTAAACATGAAGTTTATTAACGTTTTTAACATTAAAAAAAATTACAAAAATTTATTTTTCGGAAAAAATGGAAAAAACCGATTCGTCGGAGCGAGGTGTCCTGCCCGTGCGGTAATTCCAGCAGGCGAATCGGACTTCCCGAAATTTTTCTAAGTCCCACGGTCGACACCAACTTTTTTAATAAGCGTTTTAAAATTATTTCAATGTTTAATCCATGCGTAAACATGAAGTTTATTAACGTTTTTAACATTAAAAAAAATTACAAAAATTTATTTTTCGGAAAAAAAGGAAAAAACCGATTCGGCGGAGCGAGGTGTCCAGCCCGTGCGGTAATTCCAGCAGGCGAATCGGACTTCCCGAAATTTTTCTAAGTCCCACGGTCGACACCAACTTTTTTAATAAGCGTTTTAAAATTATTTCAATGTTTAATCCATGCGTAAACATGAAGTTTATTAACGTTTTTAACATTAAAAAAAATTACAAAAATTTATTTTTCGGAAAAAATGGAAAAAACCGATTCGTCGGAGCGAGGTGTCCTGCCCGTGCGGTAATTCCAGCAGGCGAATCGGACTTCCCGAAATTTTTCTAAGTCCCACGGTCGACACCAACTTTTTTAATAAGCGTTTTAAAATTATTTCAATGTTTAATCCATGCGTAAACATGAAGTTTATTAACGTTTTTAACATTAAAAAAAATTACAAAAATTTATTTTTCGGAAAAAAAGGAAAAAACCGATTCGGCGGAGCGAGGTGTCCAGCCCGTGCGGTAATTCCAGCAGGCGAATCGGACTTCCCGAAATTTTTCTAAGTCCCACGGTCGACACCAACTTTTTTAATAAGCGTTTTAAAATTATTTCAATGTTTAATCCATGCGTAAACATGATGTTTATTAACGTTTTCAACGTTAAAAAAAATTACAAAAATTTATTTTTCAAAAAAAATGGAAAAAACCGATTCGTCGGAGCGAGGTGTCCTGCCCGTGCGGTAATTCCAGCAGGCGAATCGGACTTCCCGAAATTTTTCTAAGTCCCACGGTCGACACCAACTTTTTTAATAAGCGTTTTAAAATTATTTCAATGTTTAATCCATGCGTAAACATGAAGTTTATTAACGTTTTTAACATTAAAAAAAATTACAAAAATTTATTTTTCGGAAAAAATGGAAAAAACCGATTCGTCGGAGCGAGGTGTCCTGCCCGTGCGGTAATTCCAGCAGGCGAATCGGACTTCCCGAAATTTTTCTAAGTCCCACGGTCGACACCAACTTTTTTAATAAGCGTTTTAAAATTATTTCAATGTTTAATCCATGCGTAAACATGAAGTTTATTAACGTTTTTAACATTAAAAAAAATTACAAAAATTTATTTTTCGGAAAAAAAGGAAAAAACCGATTCGGCGGAGCGAGGTGTCCAGCCCGTGCGGTAATTCCAGCAGGCGAATCGGACTTCCCGAAATTTTTCTAAGTCCCACGGTCGACACCAACTTTTTTAATAAGCGTTTTAAAATTATTTCAATGTTTAATCCATGCGTAAACATGATGTTTATTAACGTTTTCAACGTTAAAAAAAATTACAAAAATTTATTTTTCAAAAAAAATGGAAAAAACCGATTCGTCGGAGCGAGGTGTCCTGCCCGTGCGGTAATTCCAGCAGGCGAATCGGACTTCCCGAAATTTTTCTAAGTCCCACGGTCGACACCAACTTTTTTAATAAGCGTTTTAAAATTATTTCAATGTTTAATCCATGCGTAAACATGAAGTTTATTAACGTTTTTAACATTAAAAAAAATTACAAAAATTTATTTTTCGGAAAAAATGGAAAAAACCGATTCGTCGGAGCGAGGTGTCCTGCCCGTGCGGTAATTCCAGCAGGCGAATCGGACTTCCCGAAATTTTTCTAAGTCCCACGGTCGACACCAACTTTTTTAATAAGCGTTTTAAAATTATTTCAATGTTTAATCCATGCGTAAACATGAAGTTTATTAACGTTTTTAACATTAAAAAAAATTACAAAAATTTATTTTTCGGAAAAAAAGGAAAAAACCGATTCGGCGGAGCGAGGTGTCCAGCCCGTGCGGTAATTCCAGCAGGCGAATCGGACTTCCCGAAATTTTTCTAAGTCCCACGGTCGACACCAACTTTTTTAATAAGCGTTTTAAAATTATTTCAATGTTTAATCCATGCGTAAACATGATGTTTATTAACGTTTTCAACGTTAAAAAAAATTACAAAAATTTATTTTTCAAAAAAAATGGAAAAAACCGATTCGTCGGAGCGAGGTGTCCTGCCCGTGCGGTAATTCCAGCAGGCGAATCGGACTTCCCGAAATTTTTCTAAGTCCCACGGTCGACACCAACTTTTTTAATAAGTGTTTTAAAATTATTTCAATGTTTAATCCATGCGTAAACATGAAGTTTATTAACGTTTTTAACATTAAAAAAAATTACAAAAATTTATTTTTCGGAAAAAATGGAAAAAACCGATTCGTCGGAGCGAGGTGTCCTGCCCGTGCGGTAATTCCAGCAGGCGAATCGGACTTCCCGAAATTTTTCTAAGTCCCACGGTCGACACCAACTTTTTTAATAAGCGTTTTAAAATTATTTCAATGTTTAATCCATGCGTAAACATGATGTTTATTAACGTTTTCAACGTTAAAAAAAATTACAAAAATTTATTTTTCAAGAAAAATGGAAAATACCGATTCGGCGGAGCGAGGTGTCCAGCCCGTGCGGTAATTCCAGCAGGCGAATCGGACTTCCCGAAATTTTTCTAAGTCCCACGGTCGACACCAACTTTTTTAATAAGCGTTTTAAAATTATTTCAATGTTTAATCCATGCGTAAACATGATGTTTATTAACGTTTTCAACGTTAAAAAAAATTACAAAAATTTATTTTTCAAGAAAAATGGAAAATACCGATTCGGCGGAGCGAGGTGTCCAGCCCGTGCGGTAATTCCAGCAGGCGAATCGGACTTCCCGAAATTTTTCTAAGTCCCACGGTCGACACCAACTTTTTTAATAAGTGTTTTAAAATTATTTCAATGTTTAATCCATGCGTAAACATGACGTTTATTAACGTTTTTGACATTAAAAAAAATTACAAAAATTTATTTTTCAAAAAAAATGGAAAAAACCGATTCGTCGGAGCGAGGTGTCCAGCCCGTGCGGTAATTCCAGCAGGCGAATCGGACTTCCCGAAATTTTTCTAAGTCCCACGGTCGACACCAACTTTTTTAATAAGCGTTTTAAAATTATTTCAATGTTTAATCCATGCGTAAACATGATGTTTATTAACGTTTTCAACGTTAAAAAAAATTACAAAAATTTATTTTTCAAAAAAAATGGAAAAAACCGATTCGTCGGAGCGAGGTGTCCTGCCCGTGCGGTAATTCCAGCAGGCGAATCGGACTTCCCGAAATTTTTCTAAGTCCCACGGTCGACACCAACTTTTTTAATAAGCGTTTTAAAATTATTTCAATGTTTAATCCATGCGTAAACATGAAGTTTATTAACGTTTTTAACATTAAAAAAAATTACAAAAATTTATTTTTCGGAAAAAATGGAAAAAACCGATTCGTCGGAGCGAGGTGTCCTGCCCGTGCGGTAATTCCAGCAGGCGAATCGGACTTCCCGAAATTTTTCTAAGTCCCACGGTCGACACCAACTTTTTTAATAAGCGTTTTAAAATTATTTCAATGTTTAATCCATGCGTAAACATGAAGTTTATTAACGTTTTTAACATTAAAAAAAATTACAAAAATTTATTTTTCGGAAAAAAAGGAAAAAACCGATTCGGCGGAGCGAGGTGTCCAGCCCGTGCGGTAATTCCAGCAGGCGAATCGGACTTCCCGAAATTTTTCTAAGTCCCACGGTCGACACCAACTTTTTTAATAAGCGTTTTAAAATTATTTCAATGTTTAATCCATGCGTAAACATGAAGTTTATTAACGTTTTTAACATTAAAAAAAATTACAAAAATTTATTTTTCGGAAAAAATGGAAAAAACCGATTCGTCGGAGCGAGGTGTCCTGCCCGTGCGGTAATTCCAGCAGGCGAATCGGACTTCCCGAAATTTTTCTAAGTCCCACGGTCGACACCAACTTTTTTAATAAGCGTTTTAAAATTATTTCAATGTTTAATCCATGCGTAAACATGATGTTTATTAACGTTTTCAACGTTAAAAAAAATTACAAAAATTTATTTTTCAAAAAAAATGGAAAAAACCGATTCGTCGGAGCGAGGTGTCCTGCCCGTGCGGTAATTCCAGCAGGCGAATCGGACTTCCCGAAATTTTTCTAAGTCCCACGGTCGACACCAACTTTTTTAATAAGTGTTTTAAAATTATTTCAATGTTTAATCCATGCGTAAACATGACGTTTATTAACGTTTTTGACATTAAAAAAAATTACAAAAATTTATTTTTCAAAAAAAATGGAAAAAACCGATTCGTCGGAGCGAGGTGTCCAGCCCGTGCGGTAATGCCAGCAGGCGATCCGGGGTACTCGAAATTTTTCTAAGTCCCGACGGTCAAGAGTAAACTTTTTCATCGCATATTTCAAAATTTTTTCAATGTTTAATCTACGCATAAAAACGCAGTTTATCGCAGTTTTTAACGTTGAGAAAATTGACAAAAATTTTTTTTTCACTGAAAATGGAAAAAATGTATCGGTCGATGCGGGCTATCCAGGCCGTGCGGTAATTCCAGCAGGCGATCCGGGGTACTCGAAATTTTTCTAAGTCCCGACGGTCAAGAGTAAACTTTTTCATCACATATTTCAAAATTTTTTTAATGTTTAATCCACGCATAAAAACGCAGTTTATTAACGTTTTTAACGTTGAGAAAATTGACAAAAATTTTTTTTTCACTGAAAATGGAAAAAATGTATCGGTCGATGCGGGCTATCCAGGCCGTGCGGTAATTCCAGCAGGCGATCCGGGGTACTCGAAATTTTTCTAAGTCCCGACGGTCAAGAGTAAACTTTTTCATCACATATTTCAAAATTTTTTTAATGTTTAATCCACGCATAAAAACGCAGTTTATTAACGTTTTTAACGTTGAGAAAATTGACAAAAATTTTTTTTTCACTGAAAATGGAAAAAATGTATCGGTCGATGCGGGCTATCCAGGCCGTGCGGTAATTCCAGCAGGCGATCCGGGGTACTCGAAATTTTTCTAAGTCCCGACGGTCAAGAGTAAACTTTTTCATCACATATTTCAAAATTTTTTTAATGTTTAATCCACGCATAAAAACGCAGTTTATTAACGTTTTTAACGTTGAGAAAATTGACAAAAATTTTTTTTTCACTGAAAATGGAAAAAATGTATCGGTCGATGCGGGCTGTCCAGGCCGTGCGGTAATTCCAGCAGGCGATCCGAGGTACTCGAAATTTTTCTAAGTCCGAACGGTCAAGAGTAAACTTTTTCATCACATATTTCAAAATTTTTTTAATGTTTAATCCACGCATAAAAACGCAGTTTATTAACGTTTTTAACGTTGAGAAAATTGACAAAAATTTTTTTTTCACTGAAAATGGAAAAAATGTATCGGTCGATGCGAGCTGTCCAGGCCGTGCGGTAATTCCAGCCGGCGATCCGAGGTACTCGAAATTTTTCTAAGTCCGAACGGTCAAGAGTAAACTTTTTCATCACATATTTCAAAATTTTTTCAATGTTTAATCCACTCATAAAAACGCAGTTTATTAACGTTTTTAACGTTGAGAAAATTGACAAAAATTTTTTTTTCACTGAAAATGGAAAAAATGTATCGGTCGATGCGGGCTGTCCAGGCCGTGCGGTAATTCCAGCAGGCGATCCGGGGTACTCGAAATTTTTCTAAGTCCGAACGGTCAAGAATAAACTTTTTTATTACATGTTTTAAAAATTTTTCAATGCTTAATCCGTGCATAAGAGTGCAGTTTATTAACGTTTTTAAGGTTGAAAAAATTGACAAAAATTTTTTTTTCTCTGAAAATGAAAAAAATGTATCGGTCGAAGCGGGCTGTCCAGGCCGCGCGGTAATGCCAGCAGGTCGAACG
>NW_027475280.1:7500-12500 GCF_051020985.1 Nomia melanderi | reverse complement strand
CGTTCGAAATGTCGATGTTCATGTGTCCTGCAGTTCACACGTTGACGCGCAATTAGCTGCGTTCTTCATCGACCCACGAGCCAAGTGATCCACCGTTCAGGGTAATCGTATAAATTTTATATTTCACATATATAATTTTATTCTCATTTGTTCGACCTAATATCTCTCTTCTTTCAAAGAGAAGATAAAAGTTGATACCTGAATCTCCGACCAGCGCGCGAAGGAGATTCAGGCGTCGCCTTGGAGACGACACCGAAGCCTTTCGAGACGAAAAACGTTCAAGTAATATGTATATATTTCTCGACGTTCCGGGCGTATAGTGCATTCAAAAACCCGCGAAAGACGCAGAAGACTCGCACGCGTGGAAACGACGGGGATATATTTTGTATCCTACCCGATACTGAATCCATCGCGTGCAGTCGACCCTCGCGTTCTTCCGATCAGACGCATCTATTGTTGCGCGCATGTTTTCGCGTCGCATCGCGCGAAACGTTGCACGAATCGTACCGATCGATCGATTGAAAGCAAATAATGAAAAAAGACTTCACAGCTGGCTCTTTGCCGGTCATTCGTCCCATGTTATCTCTTGCCGCGAAATTGGCGCGCAAGAGTTGGGTGTCAGACGCGCGGCTTTAAAACGAGCTTCACGGCCGGTCCCTTCGTTACCGCTTTCGTTCTTTCTCTCGGAACGACCATGAACGAACACGACGAGCGACGCTACGGCATACACACGTCCACGGATTCGATTAAAAAAACAGACTTCACAGCTGGCTCTTTGCCGGTCATTCGTCCCATATTATCTCTTGCCGCGAAATTGGCGCGCAAGAGTTGGGTGTCAGACGCACGGCTTTAAAACGAGCTTCACGGCCGGTCCTCTCAATTCCGTGTACGGTACACGCAAGATGCGGGTTCCACTTCCAGACTACCCGGTCCCTTCTCTCTACGAGAATCGATAGTAGAAGAACGGCTCGAAAACGCGTCTCAGAGACTAGGGGAAAAGAAGCGGTATGCGAGCGAAACGAAAACGCATTATGGAAACGTCGCGAAACAATGTTCGACGGTTGCTCGGTTCCAATCGTGCGGCCGTTTCAATTTCTCGTGCGCTTCACCGTCCCTCCGTAACTCTGGCCGATCGCGTATACCGAAGAGCCGACACGCGCAAAAACCACAGGCATTGTATACTGTATATATATATGTTACAGTCACAGCCTTCGCGCGTTTTACTCTCCGACGCGGGGTTTCCACGACGAAAGAGAGACAGTTTCGTGGCGGGTGACTCGGCCGAATCGCTACGACGGGTATTTCTATTATAGAACGAATCATCGCCACCCTTTACCAGTGCCCGACGAAGGAATCACAAGGTCATCTGGAGTTTACAATGCCAGCGACGGTAATTCCAACGAAGACCCGATAAGTCAACTCATCGTTCTATTTCTCCCCGTACAGAAAAGCGAATCGACGCTAACGCACCTCGCGCAAGCACGAACGTTCTCTTCGCGTGGATCATCCCATCGTCGAAAGATGTAAAGACGCATTGGAGATCGTGGTCTCTGGCGGGCTCATTGCACGCCCCACTGCATATCTTTCCTCGAATCGAGAATGATTCGTCCACTAAGGCTGCGAAACTACGCGTCGAGGAAACTAGGGGAAAGAAGCGGGATGCGAGCGAAACGACAATACATTATGGAAACGTCGCGAAACAATGTTCGGCGGTTGCTCGTTTCCTCCTGCGGACGTTTCATTGCTCGGGCGCTTCACGTCCCTCCGTAACCTTCGCGCGATCGCGTGCCCCGGAGAGCCGGCAACCGGTGAACCACAGGCGTATAAACTATAGTCTTCTATAGCAAGCCTTCGGCGGTTACTCTCCGACGCGGGGATTCCACGACGAGAGAGAATTTCGTGGCGGGTGACATCGGTCGAAACGCTACGACGGGTATTTCTATTATAGAACGAATCATCGCCACCCTTTACCAGTGCCCGACGAAGGAATCACAAGGTCATCTGGAGTTTACAATGCCAGCGACGGTAATTCCAACGAAGACCCGATAAGTCAACTCATCGTTCTATTTCTCCCCGTACAGACAAGCGAATCAACGCTATCGCACCTCACGCATGCACGAACGTTCTCTTCGCGTGAATCGTCCCATCGTCGAAAGATATAGCCGCTTGGAGATCGTGGCCCATCAAGTTCTTCCGTAACTCCTGCGCGATCGCGTACCCCGGAGAGCAGGCAACCGGTGAACCACAGGCGTATAAACTATAGTCTTCTATAGCAAGCCTTCGCGTTTACTCTACGACGCGGGGATTCCACGACGAGAGAGATTTTCGTGGCGGGTGACACGGCCGAATCGCTACGACGGGTATTTCTATTATAGAACGAATCATCGCCACCCTTTACCAGTGCCCGACGAAGGAATCACAAGGTCATCTGGAGTTTACAATGCCAGCGACGGTAATTCCAACGAAGACCCGATAAGTCAACTCATCGTTCTATTTCTCCCCGTACAGAAAAGCGAATCGGCGCTATCGCACCTCACGCAAGCAGGAATGATCTCTTCGCGTGGATCGTCCCATCGTCGAAAGATGTAAGACGTACAGAAATCGTGGTCCATCACGATTATTCGTAACTCTCCGAGTCGCGTATCTGAGAGTAGGACAAACGGAGAACCACAGGCATAAATAATACTATATGTTTCTTATATAGTTAGCCTTCGCGTTTTACTCTCCGACATGGGGATTCCACGACGAGAGAGAGTTTCGTGGCGGGTGTCTCGGCCGAATCGCTACGACGGGTATTTCTATTATAGAACGAATCATCGCCACCCTTTACCAGTGCCCGACGAAGGAATCACAAGGTCATCTGGAGTTTACAATGCCAGCGACGGTAATTCCAACGAAGACCCGATAAGTCAACTCATCGTTCTATTTCTCCCCGTACAGAAAAGCGAATCGACGCTATCGCACCTCGCGCGAGCACGTAACTACTCTTCGCGTGGATCGTCCCATCGTCGAAAGATGTAAGACGCACGGAAATCGTGGCCCATCAACGTTTTTTTGTAACTCTGCCGATCGCGTATCACAGAGCCGAGACGCACATACCACAGGCGTATAATACCGTTTTCTTTCGTATGGTAAGCCTTCGCGTTTACTCTTCGGCGCGGGGTTTCCACGTCGAGAGAGACATTCGTGGCGGGTGACATCGGTCGAAACGCTACGACGGGTATTACTATTATAGAACGAATCATCGC
This sequence comes from Nomia melanderi, assembly GCF_051020985.1. Classification (NCBI taxonomy): domain Eukaryota; kingdom Metazoa; phylum Arthropoda; class Insecta; order Hymenoptera; family Halictidae; genus Nomia; species Nomia melanderi. Next base: position 9,252 of record NW_027475280.1, on the reverse strand, counting down.
CACCCTTTACCAGTGCCCGACGAAGGAATCACAAGGTCATCTGGAGTTTACAATGCCAGCGACGGTAATTCCAACGAAGACCCGATAAGTCAACTCAACGTTCTATTTCTCCCCGTACAGAAAAGCGAATCGACGCTGTTGCACCTCACGCAAGCACGAACGTTCTCTTCGCGTGGATCGTCCCATCGTCGAAAGATGTAAGACGCACGGAAATCGTGGCACATCACGTGTTTTCGGAACTCTGTCGACCGCGTATCTCAGAGACGACGCGCGCGAACCACTGGCATATACTATTATATATCGCGTTTTACCCTCCGACGCGGGGATTCCACGACGAGAGAGAGTTTCGTGAGCGGGTTGACTCGGAAGAAACGCTACGACGGGTATTTCTATTATAGAACGCATCATCGCCACCCTTTACCAGTGCCCGACGAAGGAATCACAAGGTCATCTGGAGTTTACAATGCCAGCGACGGTAATTCCAACGAAGACCCGATAAGTCAACTCAACGTTCTATTTCTCCCCGTACAGAAAAGCGAATCGACGCAATCGCACCATACGCGTGCACGTAAACAACTCTTCGCGTGGATCGTCCCATCGTCGAGAGACGTAAGTTTTCATAGTATGAATTCGCGTTTTACTCTCCGACGCGGGGATTCCACGACGAGAGAGAGTTTCGTGAGCGGGTTGACTCGGAAGAAACGCTACGACGGGTATTTCTATTATAGAACGCATCATCGCCACCCTTTACCAGTGCCCGACGAAGGAATCACAAGGTCATCTGGAGTTTACAATGCCAGCGACGGTAATTCCAACGAAGACCCGATAAGTCAACTCAACGTTCTATTTCTCCCCGTACAGAAAAGCGAATCGACGCAATCGCACCATACGCGTGCACGTAAACAACTCTTCGCGTGGATCGTCCCATCGTCGAGAGACGTAAGTTTTCATAGTATGAATTCGCGTTTTACTCTCCGACGCGGGGATTCCACGACGAGAGAGAGTTTCGTGAGCGGGTTGACTCGGAAGAAACGCTACGACGGGTATTTCTATTATAGAACGCATCATCGCCACCCTTTACCAGTGCCCGACGAAGGAATCACAAGGTCATCTGGAGTTTACAATGCCAGCGACGGTAATTCCAACGAAGACCCGATAAGTCAACTCAACGTTCTATTACTCCCCGTACAGAAAAGCGAATCGACGCAATCGCACCATACGCGTGCACGTAACAACTCTTCGCGTGGATCGTCCCATCGTCGAGAGACGTAAGTTTCATAGTAAGCCTTCGGCGTTTTACTCTCCGACGCGGGGATTCCACGACGAGAGAGAGAGTTTCGTGAGCGGGTTGACTCGGAAGAAACGCTACGACGGGTATTTCTATTATAGAACGCATCATCGCCACCCTTTACCAGTGCCCGACGAAGGAATCACAAGGTCATCTGGAGTTTACAATGCCAGCGACGGTAATTCCAACGAAGACCCGATAAGTCAACTCAACGTTCTATTTCTCCCCGTACAGAAAAGCGAATCGACGCAATCGCACCATACGCGTACACGTAAACAACTCTTCGCGTGGATCGTCCCATCGTCGAGAGACGTAAGTTTTCATAGTATGAATTCGCGTTTTACTCTCCGACGCGGGGATTCCACGACGAGAGAGAGTTTCGTGAGCGGGTTGACTCGGAAGAAACGCTACGACGGGTATTTCTATTATAGAACGCATCATCGCCACCCTTTACCAGTGCCCGA
>NW_027475280.1:0-2500 GCF_051020985.1 Nomia melanderi | reverse complement strand
CAGCACGGGCGCTTATGGTGGTAAACTGCCGCGCGTACAGACCAACCGGCCGGGCTGCTGGTACTTAGCCGCTGAAACTATGGTCGATTCGAACATATATTAACATACGATTTTTATTCGATAAATCGTTATTGTACATATTAAACGTTAGTTTCCACCGAAAGAAAAATTTTTTAGAATTTTTTTTTTCCAAAAATTGCAAGAGTAAACTTTTTTAATATTCGATTTAAAAATTTTTAAATGCTTAATCCTTACATTAAACTACTGGGAGAACTCAGAAATCATAATGAAAAAAATTACAAAAATTTATTTTTCTCAGAAACTCCGAAAAACAGAGTGGTCGAATCCGTGCAAGCCGGAATTTTTCTAAGTCCCCACGGTCAAGAGTAAACTTTTTTAATAAGCGTTTTAAAATTATTTCAATGTTTAATCCATGCGTAAACATGAAGTTTATTAACGTTTTTAACATTAAAAAAAATTACAAAAATTTATTTTTCGGAAAAAATGGAAAAAACCGATTCGTCGGAGCGAGGTGTCCTGCCCGTGCGGTAATTCCAGCAGGCGAATCGGACTTCCCGAAATTTTTCTAAGTCCCACGGTCGACACCAACTTTTTTAATAAGCGTTTTAAAATTATTTCAATGTTTAATCCATGCGTAAACATGAAGTTTATTAACGTTTTTAACATTAAAAAAAATTACAAAAATTTATTTTTCGGAAAAAAAGGAAAAAACCGATTCGGCGGAGCGAGGTGTCCAGCCCGTGCGGTAATTCCAGCAGGCGAATCGGACTTCCCGAAATTTTTCTAAGTCCCACGGTCGACACCAACTTTTTTAATAAGCGTTTTAAAATTATTTCAATGTTTAATCCATGCGTAAACATGATGTTTATTAACGTTTTCAACGTTAAAAAAAATTACAAAAATTTATTTTTCAAAAAAAATGGAAAAAACCGATTCGTCGGAGCGAGGTGTCCTGCCCGTGCGGTAATTCCAGCAGGCGAATCGGACTTCCCGAAATTTTTCTAAGTCCCACGGTCGACACCAACTTTTTTAATAAGCGTTTTAAAATTATTTCAATGTTTAATCCATGCGTAAACATGAAGTTTATTAACGTTTTTAACATTAAAAAAAATTACAAAAATTTATTTTTCGGAAAAAATGGAAAAAACCGATTCGTCGGAGCGAGGTGTCCTGCCCGTGCGGTAATTCCAGCAGGCGAATCGGACTTCCCGAAATTTTTCTAAGTCCCACGGTCGACACCAACTTTTTTAATAAGCGTTTTAAAATTATTTCAATGTTTAATCCATGCGTAAACATGAAGTTTATTAACGTTTTTAACATTAAAAAAAATTACAAAAATTTATTTTTCGGAAAAAAAGGAAAAAACCGATTCGGCGGAGCGAGGTGTCCAGCCCGTGCGGTAATTCCAGCAGGCGAATCGGACTTCCCGAAATTTTTCTAAGTCCCACGGTCGACACCAACTTTTTTAATAAGCGTTTTAAAATTATTTCAATGTTTAATCCATGCGTAAACATGAAGTTTATTAACGTTTTTAACATTAAAAAAAATTACAAAAATTTATTTTTCGGAAAAAATGGAAAAAACCGATTCGTCGGAGCGAGGTGTCCTGCCCGTGCGGTAATTCCAGCAGGCGAATCGGACTTCCCGAAATTTTTCTAAGTCCCACGGTCGACACCAACTTTTTTAATAAGCGTTTTAAAATTATTTCAATGTTTAATCCATGCGTAAACATGAAGTTTATTAACGTTTTTAACATTAAAAAAAATTACAAAAATTTATTTTTCGGAAAAAAAGGAAAAAACCGATTCGGCGGAGCGAGGTGTCCAGCCCGTGCGGTAATTCCAGCAGGCGAATCGGACTTCCCGAAATTTTTCTAAGTCCCACGGTCGACACCAACTTTTTTAATAAGCGTTTTAAAATTATTTCAATGTTTAATCCATGCGTAAACATGATGTTTATTAACGTTTTCAACGTTAAAAAAAATTACAAAAATTTATTTTTCAAAAAAAATGGAAAAAACCGATTCGTCGGAGCGAGGTGTCCTGCCCGTGCGGTAATTCCAGCAGGCGAATCGGACTTCCCGAAATTTTTCTAAGTCCCACGGTCGACACCAACTTTTTTAATAAGCGTTTTAAAATTATTTCAATGTTTAATCCATGCGTAAACATGAAGTTTATTAACGTTTTTAACATTAAAAAAAATTACAAAAATTTATTTTTCGGAAAAAATGGAAAAAACCGATTCGTCGGAGCGAGGTGTCCTGCCCGTGCGGTAATTCCAGCAGGCGAATCGGACTTCCCGAAATTTTTCTAAGTCCCACGGTCGACACCAACTTTTTTAATAAGCGTTTTAAAATTATTTCAATGTTTAATCCATGCGTAAACATGAAGTTTATTAACGTTTTTAACATTAAAAAAAATTACAAAAATTTATTTTTCGGAAAAAAAGGAAAAAACCGATTCGGCGGAGCGAGGTGTCC
>NW_027475279.1:0-99566 GCF_051020985.1 Nomia melanderi | reverse complement strand
TAATAAAGCTATATAAAACTATATAAAACTATATAAAACTAATAAAACTATATAAAACTATATAAAACTATATGAAACTATATGAAACTATATAAAACTATATTAAACTATATAAAACTATATAATACTATATAATACTATATAAAACTATATAAAACTATATTAAACTATATTAAACTATATGAAACTATATAAAACTATATAAAACTAATAAAACTATATGAAACTATATAAAACTAATAAAACTATATAAAACTATATAAAACTAAATGAAACTATATAATTCTATATAAAACTATATGAAACTATATAAAACTATATACAACTATATAAAACTATATTAAACTATATAAAACTATATACAACTAATGAAACTATATAAAACTATATAAAACTATATAAAACTAATAAAACTATATAAAACTATATAGAACTGTATTAAACTATTTAAAACTGTATTAAAGCTATATAACACTATATAAAACTATATGAAACTATATAAAACTATATAAAACTGTATAAAACTATATAAAACTCTATAAAACTAATAAAACTATATAAAACTATATAAAACTATATAATACTATATAAAACTATATAAAACTATATAAAACTATATAAAACTATATAATACTATATAAAACTATATAAAACTATATAAAACTATATAATACTATATAAAACTATATAAAAACTATATAAAACTCTATAAAACTATATAAAACTAATAAAACTATATAAAACTATATAAAACTAATAAAACTATATAAAACTATATAAAACTATATAAAACTAATAAATCTATATAAAGCTATATAAAACTAAATAATTCTATATAAAACTATATAAAACTATATAAAACTATATAAAACTATACAAAACTATATAAAACTATATAAAACTATATAAAACTAATAAAACTATATAAAGCTATATAAAACTATATAATACTATATAATACTATATAATACTATATAATACTATATAAAAACTATATAAAACTATATAATAGTATATAAACCAATATGAAACTATATAAAACTAATAAAACTATATAAAACTATATAAGAATGTATAAAACTATATAAAACTAATAAAACTATATAAAACTATATAAGACTGTATAAAACTATACAAAACTATATAAAACTATATAAAAACTATATAAAACTAATAAAACTATATAAAGCTATATAAAACTATATAATACTATATAATACTATATAATACTATATAATACTATATAAAACTATATAAAACTATATAAAACTATATAATACTATATAAACCAATATGAAACTATATAAAACTAATAAAACTATATAAAACTATATAAGACTGTATAAAACTATATAAAACTAATAAAACTATATAAAACTATATAAAACTGTATAAAACTATATAAAACTCTATAAAACTAATAAAACTATATAAATCTATATAAAACTATATAATACTACATAAAACTATATAAAACTATATAAAACTATATAAAACTATAAAAAACTATATTAAACTATATAAAACTATATAAAACTAATGAAACTATATAAAACTATATATAACTAATAAAACTATATAAAACTATATAAAACTAATAAATCTATATAAAGCTATATAAAAATATATAATTCTATATAAAACTATATAAAACTATATAAAACTATATAAAACTATACAAAACTATATAAAACTATATAAAACTGTATAAAACTATATAAAACTCTATAAAACTAATAAAACTATATAAATCTATATAAAACTATATAATACTACATAAAACTATATAAAACTATATAAAACTATATAAAACTATATAAAACTATATAAAACTATATAATACTAATAAAACTATATAAAACTATATGAAACTATATAAAACTAATAAAACTATATAAAACTATATAAAACTATATAAAACTATACAAAACTATATAAAACTATACAAAACTATATAAAACTATATAAAACTATATAAAACTATATAAAACTATACAAAACTATATAAAACTATATAAAACTATATAAAACTAATAAAACTATATAAAGCTATATAAAACTATATAATACTATATAATACTATATAATACTATATAATACTATATAAAACTATATAAAACTATATAAAACTATATAATACTAATAAAACTATATAAAACTATATAAAATTATATGAAACTATATAAAACTAATAAAACTATATAAAACTATATAAAACTATATAAAACTAATAAAACAATATGAAACTATATGAAACTATATAAAACTATATTAAACTATATAAAACTATACAAAATTATAAAGAACTATATAAAACTATATAAAACTGTATAAAACTGTATAAAACTATATAAAACTAATAAAACTATATAAAAGTATATAAAACTATATAAAGCTATACAAAATTATAAAGAACTATATAAAACTACTTAAAACTCTATAAAACTATATAAGACTATATAAAACTATATAATATTATATAAAACTATATAAAACTATATAAAACTATATAAAACTATATAAAACTATATAAAACTATATAAAACTATATTAAACTATATAAAACTATATAAAACTAATGAAACTATATAAAACTATATAAAACTAATAAAACTATATAAAGCTATATAAAACTATATAATACTATATAATACTATATAATACTATATAATACTATATAATACTATATAAAACTATATAAAACTATATAATACTATATAAACCAATATGAAACTATATAAAACTAATAAAACTATATAAAACTATATTGAACTATATTAAACTATTTAAAACTGTATTAAAACTATATAAAACTATATAAAACTATATGAAAATATATAAAACTATATAAAACTGTATAAAACCATATAAAACTCTATAAAACTAATAAAACTATATAAAACTATATAAAACTATATAATACTATATAAAACTATATAAAACTATATAAAACTATATAAAACTATATAAAACTATATAATACTATACAAAATTATAAAGAACTATATAAAACTATATAAAACTGTATAAAACTATATAAAACTAATAAAACTATATAAAACTATATAGAACTATATTAAACTATTTAAAACTGTATTGAAGCTATATAAAACAATATAAAACTATATGAAACTATATAAAACTATATAAAACTGTATAAAACTATATAAAACTCTATAAAACTAATAAAACTATATAAAACTATATAAAACTATATAATACTATATAAAACTATATAAAACTATATAAAACTATATAAAACTATATAAAACTATACAAAACTATATAAAACTATATAAAACTATATAATACTATACAAAATTATAAAGAACTATATAAAACTATATAAAACTGTATAAAACTATATAAAACTATATAAAACTAATAAAACTATATAAAACTATATTAAACTATATAAAACTATATAAAACTATATACAACTAATAAAACTATATAAAACTATATAAAACTAATAAAACTATATAAAACTATATAGAACTATATTAAACTATTTAAAACTGTATTAAAGCTATATAACACTATATAAAACTATATGAAACTATATAAAACTATATAAAACTGTATAAAACTATATAAAACTTTATAAAACTAATAAAACTATATAAAACTATATAAAACTATATAATACTATATAAAACTATATAAAACTATATAAAACTATATAAAACTATATAAAACTATATAAAACTAATAAAACTATATAAAACTAATAAAACTATATAAAACTATATAAAACTATATAAAACTAATAAATCTATATAAAGCTATATAAAACTATATAATTCTATATAAAACTATATAAAACTATATAAAACTATATAAAACTATACAAAACTATATAAAACTATATAAAACTATATAAAACTAATAAAACTATATAAAGCTATATAAAACTATATAATACTATATAATACTATATAATACTATATAATACTATATAAAACTATATAAAACTGTATAAAAATATATAAAACTAATAAAACTATATAAAACTATATATAACTATATTAAACTATTTAAAACTGTATTAAAGCTATATAAAACTATATAAAACTATATGAAACTATATAAAACTATATAAAACTGTATAAAACTATATAAAACTCTATAAAATTATATAAAACTATATAAAACTATACAAAATTATAAAGAACTATATAAAACTATATAAAACTGTATAAAAATATATAAAACTAATAAAACTATATAAAACTATATAGAAATATATTAAACTATTTAAAACTGTGTTAAAGCTATATAAAACTATATAAAACTATATGAAACTATATTAAACTATATAAAATTATATAAAACTATATAAAACTCTATAAAACTATATGAAACTATATAAAACTAATAAAACTATATAAAAACTATATGAAACTATATAAAACTATATATAACTAATAAAACAATATGAGACTATATGAAACTATATGAAACTATATAAAACTATATTAAACTATATAAAACTATATAATACTATATAATACTATATAAAACTATATAAAACTATATTAAACTATATGAAACTATATAAAACTATATAAAACTAATAAAACTATATGAAACTATATAAAACTAATAAAACTATATAAAACTATATAAAACTATACAAAATTATAAAGAACTAGATAAAACTATATAAAACTGTATAAAACAGTATAAAACTATATAAAACTAATAAAACTATATAAAAGTATATAAAACTATATAAAGCTATACAAAATTATAAAGAACTATATAAAACTACTTAAAACTACATAAAACTATATAAAACTATATAAAACTATATAAAACCAAGAAAACTATATAAAACTATATAAAACTATATAAAACTATATGAAACTATATAAAACTATATAAAACTAAAAAAACTATATAAAACTATATAAAACTATATAATACTATATAAAACTATATAAAACTATATTAAACTATATAAAACTATATAAAACTATATACAACTAATAAAACTATATAAAACTATATAAAACTAATAAAACTATATAAAACTATATAAAACTAATAAAACTATATAAAACTATATAGAACTATATTAAACTATTTAAAACTGTATTAAAGCTATATAACACTATATAAAACTATATGAAACTATATAAAACTATATAAAACTATATAAAACTAATAAATCTATATAAAGCTAATAAAACTATATAAAACTATATAAAACTATATAAAACTAATAAATCTATATAAAGCTATATAAAACTATATAATTCTATATAAAACTATATAAAACTATATAAAACTATATAAAACTATACAAAACTATATAAAACTATATAAAACTATATAAAACTAATAAAACTATATAAAGCTATATAAAACTATATAATACTATATAATACTATATAATACTATATAATACTATATAAAACTATATAAAACTATATAATACTATATAAACCAATATGAAACTATATAAAACTAATAAAACTATATAAAACTATATGAAACTATATAAAAATATAAAACTGTATAAAACTATATAAAACTCTATAAAACTAATAAAACTATATAAAACTATATAAAACTATATAATACTATATAAAAACTATATAAAACTATATAAAACTATATAAAACTATATAATACTATACCAAATTATAAAGAACTATATAAAACTATATAAAACTGTATAAAAATATATAAAACTAATAAAACTATATAAAACTATATATAACTATATTAAACTATTTAAAACTGTATTAAAGCTATATAAAACTATATAAAACTATATGAAACTATATAAAACTATATAAAACTGTATAAAACTATATAAAACTCTATAAAATTATATAAAACTATATAAAACTATACAAAATTATAAAGAACTATATAAAACTATATAAAACTGTATAAAAATATATAAAACTAATAAAACTATATAAAACTATATAGAAATATATTAAACTATTTAAAACTGTGTTAAAGCTATATAAAACTATATAAAACTATATGAAACTATATTAAACTATATAAAATTATATAAAACTATATAAAACTCTATAAAACTATATGAAACTATATAAAACTAATAAAACTATATAAAACTATATGAAACTATATAAAACTATATATAACTAATAAAACAATATGAGACTATATGAAACTATATGAAACTATATAAAACTATATTAAACTATATAAAACTATATAATACTATATAATACTATATAAACTATATAAAACTATATTAAACTATATGAAACTATATAAAACTATATAAAACTAATAAAACTATATGAAACTATATAAAACTAATAAAACTATATAAAACTATATAAAACTATACAAAATTATAAAGAACTATATAAAACTATATAAAACTGTATAAAACAGTATAAAACTATATAAAACTAATAAAACTATATAAAAGTATATAAAACTATATAAAGCTATACAAAATTATAAAGAACTATATAAAACTACTTAAAACTACATAAAACTATATAAAACTATATAAAACTATATAAAACCAAGAAAACTATATAAAACTATATAAAACTATATAAAACTATATGAAACTATATAAAACTATATAAAACTAAAAAAACTATATAAAACTATATAAAACTATATAATACTATATAAAACTATATAAAACTATATAAAACTATATAAAACTATATAAAACTATATAAAACTATATTAAACTATATAAAACTATATAAAACTAATAAAACTATATAAAACTATATAAAACTAATAAAACTATATAAAACTATATAAAACTAATAAATCTATATACAGCTATATAAAACTATATAATTCTATATAAAACTATATAAAACTATATAAAACTATATAAAACTATATAAAACTATACAAAACTATATAAAACTATATAAAACTATATAAAACTATATAAAACTATACAAAACTATATAAAACTATATAAAACTATATAAAACTAATAAAACTATATAAAGCTATATAAAACTATATAATACTATATAATACTATATAATACTATATAATACTATATAAAACTATATAAAACTATATAAAACTATATAATACTAATAAAACTATATAAAACTATATAAAATTATATGAAACTATATAAAACTAATAAAACTATATAAAACTATATAAAACTATATAAAACTAATAAAACAATATGAAACTATATGAAACTATATAAAACTATATTAAACTATATAAAACTATACAAAATTATAAAGAACTATGTAAAACTATATAAAACTGTATAAAACTGTATAAAACTATATAAAGCTATACAAAATTATAAAGAACTATATAAAACTACTTAAAACTCTATAAAACTATATAAAACTATATAAAACTATATAAAACCAAGAAAACTATATAAAACTATATAAAACTATTTGAAACTATATAAAACTATATAAAACTAATAAAACTATATAAAACTATATAAAACTATATAATATTATATAAAACTATATAAAACTATATAAAACTATATAAAACTTATATAAAACTATATAAAACTATATAAAACTATATTAAACTATATAAAACTATATAAAACTAATGAAACTATATAAAACTATATAAAACTAATAAAACTATATAAAGCTATATAAAACTATATAATACTATATAATACTATATAATACTATATAATACTATATAATACTATATAATACTATATAAAACTATATAAAACTATATAATACTATATAAACCAATATGAAACTATATAAAACTAATAAAACTATATAAAACTATATAGAACTATATTAAACTATTTAAAACTGTTTTAAAACTATATAAAACTATATAAAACTATATGAAACTATATAAAACTATATAAAACTGTATTAAACTATATAAAACTCTATAAAACTAATAAAACTATATAAAACTATATAAAACTATATAATACTATATAAAACTATATAAAACTATATAAAACTATATAAAACTATATAAAACTATATAATACTATACAAAGTTATAAAGAACTATATAAAACTATATAAAACTGTATAAAACTATATAAAACTAATAAAACTATATAAAACTATATAGAACTATATTAAACTATTTAAAACTGTATTAAAACTATATAAAACTATATAAAACTATATGAAACTATATAAAACTATATAAAACTGTATAAAACTATATAAAACTCTATAAAACTAATAAAACTATATAAAACTATATAAAACTATATAATACTATATAAAACTATATAAAACTATATAAAACTATATTAAACTATATAAAACTATATAAAACTAATGAAACTATATAAAACTATATAAAACTAATAAAACTATATAAAGCTATATAAAACTATATAATACTATATAATACTATATAATACTATATAATACTATATAATACTATATAATACTATATAAAACTATATAAAACTATATAATACTATATAAACCAATATGAAACTATATAAAACTAATAAAACTATATAAAACTATATAGAACTATATTAAACTATTTAAAACTGTATTAAAACTATATAAAACTATATAAAACTATATGAAACTATATAAAACTATATAAAACTGTATAAAACTATATAAAACTCTATAAAACTAATAAAACTATATAAAACTATATAAAACTATATAATACTATATAAAACTATATAAAACTATATAAAACTATATAAAACTATATAAAACTATATAATACTATACAAAGTTATAAAGAACTATATAAAACTATATAAAACTGTATAAAACTATATAAAACTAATAAAACTATATAAAACTATATAGAACTATATTAAACTATTTAAAACTGTATTGAAGCTATATAAAACAATATAAAACTATATGAAACTATATAAAACTATATAAAACTGTATAAAACTATATAAAACTCAATAAAACTAATAAAACTATATAAAACTATATAAAACTATATAAAACTATATAATACTATATAAAACTATATAAAACTATATAAAACTATACAAAACTATATAAAACTATATAAAACTATATAAAACTAATAAAACTATATAAAGGTATATAAAACTATATAATACTATATAATACTATATAATACTATATAATACTATATAAAACTATATAAAACTATATAAAACTATATAATACTATATAAACCAATATGAAACTATATAAAACTAATAAAACTATATAAAACTATATAAGACTGTATAAAACTATATAAAACTAATAAAACTATATAAAACTATATAGAACTATATTAAACTATTTAAAACTGTATTAAAACTATATAAAACTATATAAAACTATATGAAACTATATAAAACTATATAAAACTGTATAAAACTATATAAAACTCTATAAAACTAATAAAACTATATAAAACTATATAAAACTATATAATACTATATAAAACTATATAAAACTATATTAAACTATATTAAACTATATAATACTATACAAAATTATAAAGAACTATATAAAACTATATAAAACTGTATAAAACTATATAAAACTAATAAAACTATATAAAACTATATTAAACTATATAAAACTATATAAAACTATATACAACTAATAAAACTATATAAAACTATATAAAACTAATAAAACTATATAAAACTATATAGAACTATATTAAACTATTTAAAACTGTATTAAAGCTATATAACACTATATAAAACTATATGAAACTATATAAAACTATATAAAATTGTATAAAACTATATAAAACTTTATAAAACTAATAAAACTATATAAAACTATATAAAACTATATAATACTATATAAAACTATATAAAACTATATAAAACTATATAAAACTATATAAAACTATATAAAACTAATAAAACTATATAAAACTAATAAAACTATATAAAACTATATAAAACTATATAAAACTAATAAATCTATATAAAGCTATATAAAAACTATATAATTCTATATAAAACTATATAAAACTATATAAAACTATATAAAACTATACAAAACTATATAAAACTATATAAAACTATATAAAAACTAATAAAACTATATAAAGCTATATAAAACTATATAATACTATATAATACTATATAATACTATATAATACTATATAAAACTATATAAAACTATATAATACTATATAAACCAATATGAAACTATATAAAACTAATAAAACTATATATAACTATATGAAACTATATAAAAATATAAAACTGTATAAAACTATATAAAACTCTATAAAACTAATAAAACTATATAAAACTATATAAAACTATATAATACTATATAAAACTATATAAAACTATATAAAACTATATAAAACTATATAAAACTATACAAAATTATAAAGAACTATATAAAACTATATAAAACTGTATAAAAATATATAAAACTAATAAAACTATATAAAACTATATAATACTATATAAAACTATATAAAACTATATTAAACTATATTAAACTATATAATACTATACAAAATTATAAAGAACTATATAAAACTATATAAAACTGTATAAAACTATATAAAACTAATAAAACTATATAAAACTATATTAAACTATATAAAACTATATAAAACTATATACAACTAATAAAACTATATAAAACTATATAAAACTAATAAAACTATATAAAACTATATAGAACTATATTAAACTATTTAAAACTGTATTAAAGCTATATAACACTATATAAAACTATATGAAACTATATAAAACTATATAAAACTGTATAAAACTATATAAAACTTTATAAAACTAATAAAACTATATAAAACTATATAAAACTATATAATACTATATAAAACTATATAAAACTATATAAAACTATATAAAACTATATAAAACTATATAAAACTATATAAAACTAATAAAACTATATAAAACTAATAAAACTATATAAAACTATATAAAACTATATAAAACTAATAAATCTATATAAAGCTATATAAAACTATATAATTCTATATAAAACTATATAAACCTATATAAAACTATATAAAACTATACAAAACTATATAAAACTATATAAAACTATATAAAACTAATAAAACTATATAAAACTATATGAAACTATATAAAACTATATAAAAGTGTATAAAACTATATAAAACTCTATAAAATTATATAAAACTATATAATATTATATAAAACTATATAAAACTATATAAAACTATATAAAACTATATAAAACTATATAAAACTATATAAAACTATATTAAACTATATAAAACTATATAAAACTAATGAAACTATATAAAACTATATAAAACTAATAAAACTATATAAAGCTATATAAAACTATATAATACTATATAATACTATATAATACTATATAATACTATATAATACTATATAAAACTATATAAAACTATATAATACTATATAAACCAATATGAAACTATATAAAACTAATAAAACTATATAAAACTATATAGAACTATATTAAACTATTTAAAACTGTATTAAAACTATATAAAACTATATAAAACTATATGAAACTATATAAAACTATATAAAACTGTATAAAACTATATAAAACTCTATAAAACTAATAAAACTATATAAAACTATATAAAACTATATAATACTATATAAAACAATATAAAACTATATAAAACTATATAAAACTATATAAAACTATATAAAACTATATAATACTATACAAAGTTATAAAGAACTATATAAAACTATATAAAACTGTATAAAACTATATAAAACTAATAAAACTATATAAAACTATATAAAACTATATAGAACTATATTAAACTATTTAAAACTGTATTGAAGCTATATAAAACAATATAAAACTATATGAAACTATATAAAACTATATAAAACTGTATAAAACTATATAAAACTCTATAAAACTAATAAAACTATATAAAACTATATAAAACTATATAATACTATATAAAACTATATAAAACTATATAAAACTATACAAAACTATATAAAACAATATAAAACTATATAAAACTAATAAAACTATATAAAGGTATATAAAACTATATAATACTATATAATACTATATAATACTATATAATACTATATAAAACTATATAAAACTATATAAAACTATATAATACTATATAAACCAATATGAAACTATATAAAACTAATAAAACTATATAAAACTATATAAGACTGTATAAAACTATATAAAACTAATAAAACTATATAAAACTATATAGAACTATATTAAACTATTTAAAACTGTATTAAAACTATATAAAACTATATAAAGCTATATAAAACTATATAATACTATATAATACTATATAATACTATATAATACTATATAAAACTATATAAAACTATATAATACTATATAAACCAATATGAAACTATATAAAACTAATAAAACTATATAAAACTATATGAAACTATATAAAAATATAAAACTGTATAAAACTATATAAAACTCTATAAAACTAATAAAACTATATAAAACTATATAAAACTATATAATACTATATAAAACTATATAAAACTATATAAAACTATATAAAACTATATAATACTATACCAAATTATAAAGAACTATATAAAACTATATAAAACTGTATAAAAATATATAAAACTAATAAAACTATATAAAACTATATAGAACTATATTAAACTATTTAAAACTGTATTAAAGCTATATAAAACTATATAAAACTATATGAAACAATATAAAACTATATAAAACTGTATAAAACTATATAAAACTCTATAAAATTATATAAAACTATATAAAACTATACAAAATTATAAAGAACTATATAAAACTATATAAAACTGTATAAAAATATATAAAACTAATAAAACTATATAAAACTATATAGAAATATATTAAACTATTTAAAACTGTGTTAAAGCTATATAAAACTATATAAAACTATATGAAACTATATTAAACTATATAAAATTATATAAAACTATATAAAACTCTATAAAACTATATGAAACTATATGAAACTATATAAAACTATATAAAACTAATAAAACTATATGAAACTATATAAAACTAATAAAACTATATAAAACTATATAAAACTAAATGAAACTATATAATACTATATAAAACTATATGAAACTATATAAAACTATATACAACTATATAAAACTATATTAAACTATATAAAACTATCTACAACTAATAAAACTATATAAAACTATATAAAACTATATAAAACTAATAAAACTATATAAAACTATATAGAACTATATTAAACTATTTAAAACTGTATTAATGCCATATAACACAATATAAAACTATATGAAACTATATAAAACTATATATAACTGTATAAAACTATATAAAACTGTATAAAACTATATAAAACTATATAAAACTCTATAAAACTAATAAAACTATATAAAACTATATAAAACTATATAATACTATATAAAACTATATAAAACTATATAAAACTATATAAAACTATATAAAACTAATAAAACTATATAAAACTAATAAAGCTATATAAAACTATATAAAACTATATAAAACTAATAAAACTATATAAAACTATATAAAACTATATGAAACTATATAAAACTAATAAAACTATATAAAACTATATGAAACTATATGAAACTATATAAAACTATATTAAACTATATAAAACTATATAATACTATATAATACTATATAAAACTATATAAAACTATATTAAACTATATTAAACTATATGAAACTATATAAAACTATATAAAACTAATAAAACTATATGAAACTATATAAAACTAATAAAACTATATAAAACTATATAAAACTAAATGAAACTATATAATTCTATATAAAACTATATGAAACTATATAAAACTATATACAACTATATAAAACTATATTAAACTATATAAAACTATATACTACTAATAAAACTATATAAAACTATATAAAACTATATAAAACTAATAAAACTATATAAAACTATATAGAACTGTATTAAACTATTTAAAACTGTATTAAAGCTATATAACACTATATAAAACTATATGAAACTATATAAAACTATATAAAACTGTATAAAACTATATAAAACTCTATAAAACTAATAAAACTATATAAAACTATATGAAACTATATAATACTATATAAAACTATATAAAACTATATAAAACTATATAAAACTATATAATACTATATAAAACTATATAAAACTATATAAAACTATATAATACTATATAAAACTATATTAAACTATATAAAACTCTATAAAACTATATAAAACTAATAAAACTATATAAAACTATATAAAACTAATAAAACTATATAAAACTATATAAAACTATATAAAACTAATAAATCTATATAAAGCTATATAAAACTAAATAATTCTATATAAAACTATATAAAACTATATAAAACTATATAAAACTATACAAAACTATATAAAACTATATAAAACTATATAAAACTAATAAAACTATATAAAGCTATATAAAACTATATAATACTATATAATACTATATAATACTATATAATACTATATAAAACTATATAAAACTATATAATAGTATATAAACCAATATGAAACTATATAAAACTAATAAAACTATATAAAACTATATAAGACTATATAATACTATATAAACCAATATGAAACTATATAAAACTAATAAAACTATATAAAACTATATAAGACTGTATAAAACTATATAAAACTAATAAAACTATATAAAACTATATAGAACTATATTAAACTATTTAAAACTGTATTAAAACTATATAAAACTATAGAAAACTATATGAAACTATATAAATCTATATAAAACCATATAAACCTAAAAAAACTATATAAAACTATATAAAACTATATAATACAATATAAAACTATATAAAACTATATAAAACTATATAAAACTATATAATACTAATAAAACTATATAAAACTATATAAAACTATATAATACTATATAGAACTATATTAAAATATTTAAAACTGTATTAAAACTATATAAAACTATATAAAACTAATAAAACTATATAAAACTATATAGAACTATATTAAACTATTAAAAACTGTCTTAAAGCTATATAAAACTATATAAAACTATATAAAACTGTATAATACTATATAAAACTATATAAAACTATATAAAACTATATAAAACTATATAAAGCTATATTAAACTATATGAAACTATATAAAACTATACAAAATTATAAAGAACTATATAAAACTATATAAAACTGTATAAAACTATATAAAACTAATAAAACTATATAAAACTATATAGAACTATATTGAACTATTTAAAACTGTATTAAAGCTATATAATACTATATAAAACTATATGAAACTATATAAAACTATATAAAACTATATAAAACTATATAAAACCAAGAAAACTATATAAAACTATATAAAACTATATGAAACTATATAAAACTATATAAAACTAATAAAACTATATAAAACTATATAAAACTATATAATACAATATAAAACTATATAAAACTATATAAAACTATATAAAACTATACAAAACTATATAAAACTATATAAAACTAATAAAACTATATAAAGCTATATAAAACTATATAATACTATATAATACTATATAATACTATACAATACTATATAAAACTATATAAAACTATATAAAACTATATAATACTATATAAACCAATATGAAACTATATAAAACTAATAAAACTATATAAAACTATATAAGACTGTATAAAACTATATAAAACTAATAAAACTAATAAAACTATATAAAACTATATAGAACTATATTAAACTATTTAAAACTGTATTAAAACTATATAAAACTATATAAAACTATATGAAACTATATAAAACTATATAAAACCATATAAAACTAAAAAAACCATATAAAACTATATAAAACTATATAATACTGTTTAAAACTATATAAAACTATATAAAACTATATAATACTAATAAAACTATATAAAACTATATAAAACTATATAATACTATATAGAACTATATTAAAATATTTAAAACTGTATTAAAACTATATAAATCTATATAAAACTATATAAAAATATATAAAACTATATAAAACTATATAAAACTATATAAAACTAATAAAACTATATAAAACTATATAGAACTATATTAAACTATTAAAAACTGTCTTAAAGCTATATAAAACTATATAAAACTATATAAAACTGTATAAAACTATATTAAACTATATGAAACTATACAAAACTATATAAAACTAATAAAAGTATATAAAAATATATAAAACTATACAAAATTACAAAGAGCTATATAAAACTACTTAAAACTATATAAAACTATATAAAACTATATAAAACTATACAAAATTATAAAGAACTATGTAAAACTATATAAAACTGTATAAAACTATATAAAACTAATAAAACTATATAAAACTATATAGAATTATATTGAACTATTTAAAACTGTATTAAAGCTATATAAAACTATATAAAACTATATGAAACTATATAAAACTATATAAAACTGTATAAAACTATATAAAACTAATAAAACTAATATAACTATATAAAACTATATAATATTATATAAAACTATATAAGAATTTATAAAACCATATAAAACTAATAAAACTATATGAATCTATATAAAAATATATAAAACTGTATAAAACTGTATAAAACTAAATAAAACTACATAAAACTAATAAAACTATATTAAACTATATAAAACTATATAAAATTATACAAAATTATATAAACCCTTATAAAAATATGTAACACTATATGAAACCATATGAAGCCGTATAAAACTATATCAAATTATACAAAACTAATAAGACTATATAAAACTATATAAAACCATATAAAATTATATGAAACTAATAAAACTATATAACAACTATATAGAACTGTATAAAACTATATAAAAATATATAAGACTATATAAAACTATATAAAACTAATAAAACTATATGAAACTATGTAAAATTATATAAAACTTTATAAAACTAATAAAACTGTACAAAACTATATAATACTATATAAAACTAGTAATACTACATAAAATTATTAAAACTACATAAAATTATTAAAGCTATATAAAACTATATAAAACTATATAAAACTAATAAAACTAAATAAAACTATATAATACTATATGAAACTATATAAAACCATATAAAACTATTTAAAACTATATAAAATTAAATAAAACTAATAAAACTGTATGAAACTATATAATAGTATATGTGACTACATGAAACTATATAAAACTATATGAATCTATATAAAACTATATAAAACTGTATGAAACTATATAAAACTATATAAAACTATAAAACAATGTAAAACTATGTAAAACTATATAAAATTATATAAAATTATATAAAACTATATGAAACTAATGAAACTAATGAAACTATAGGAAACTATATAAAACTAATAAAACTAATAAAACTAATAAAACTAATAAAACTAATAAAACTAATAAAACTAATAAAACTATATGAATCTATATAAAACTATATAAAACTGTATAAAACTATATAGAACTATATAAAACTAATATAACTACATAAAACTATATAAAACTATAAAAACTATATAAAACTATATAAAACTAATAAAACTATATAGAACTATATAAAACTAATAAAACTATATGAAAATATGTAAAACTATATAAAACTAATAAAACTAATAAAACTAATAAAACTATATAAAACTATATAATGTTATATAAAACTATATAAGAATTTATAAAACCATAAAAAATAATAAAACTATATGAATCTATATAAAACTATATAAAACTGTATAAAACTCTATAAAAGTATATAAAACTATATAAAGCTATATGAAACTATATAAAACTAATAAAGCTACATGAAACTATGTAAAACTATATAAAACTAATAAAACTATATAAAACTATATAATACTATATAAAACTATATAAAACTAGTAAAACTGTGTAAAACTATATAATACTATATAAAACTATATAAAACTATAAAAAACTGTATAAAACTAATAAAACTAATAAAACTATATGAAACTGTATGAACCCATATAAAACTATATAAAACTGTATAGAACAGTATAAAACTATATAAAACTATATAAAACTGTATAAAACTATATAAAAATATATAAAGCTATATAAAACTATGTAAAACTGTATAAAACTATATAAATCTATATAAAACTATAAAAAACTATATAAAAGTATGTAAAACTAATAAAACTATATAGAACTGTATATAACAATATAAAACTATATAAAACTATATAAATCTATATAAAACTGTATAAAACTATATAAAACTGTACAAAACTATATAAAACAAATAAAACTATGTAAAACTATGTGAAAATATATAAAACTATACAAAACTGTATAAAACTATATAAAACTAATAAAACTATGTATAACTATATAAAACTAATAAAACCGTATAAAACTATATAATACTATATAAAACTATATAAAACTATATAAAACTAATAAAACTATATAAAACTATATAATACTATATAAAACTATATAAAAATTTGTAAAGCTATATAAAACTATATCAAACTATATAAAATTAATAAAACTGTATAAAGTATATAAAACTGTATAAAAATATATAAAACTATATAAAAGTGTATAAAATCATATGGAACTATATAAAACTATATAAAACTAATGAAACCATACAAAACTATATAAAACTATATAAAACTATTTAAAACTGTATAATACTATATAAAACTGCATAAAACTAATAAAACTGTATGAAACTATATAATACTATATATAACTTTATGAAACAATATAAAACTGTATAAAACCATATAAATCTATATAAAACTATATAAAACTCTCGTCTGGAGCCTCGATGGAAGGCGGGGGAGGCCTAGCTCCCAGGTTCCCCGCCGGTAAGTACATGTTGAGGAAGTACTCATGTACCCTGTCCTTAGGCACTGTGCAGTGCAAGGACGGGCCCATGAGCACCTCCTGAACAGCACGCCGGCGGTTCTGCCTGAAGAGCCGTTGTATGCGCGTAGCCTCCCTTACCTGGTCTCCCCGCGTTGGTCCACCTGCCAACACATTACGATCTCGGTGACCGTTCGAACCGCGAGCCGCTTGGTCGCCCGACACGCCCCTAGCTCTCGCACGCCTTTGGGGCCTACCTGTCCCGCCCCTCTCGTGGTCGGTCCCCCGACTCTGAAGCCCTGACGGTATGCTGCGATTTCCCTCATATCATCCTCCAGCTGCTCCAGGGAGCCAGCGTTCTGCGCAATGCCGATCAGCAACGCTCTCTCCGAAGGAAACGCTTTCCCGACCAAAGGTCGGATGGCGCCCCTTCTTCGAGAGGGATGCCCGGATGCCGCAGGACGCCTGGGCTCACGAGGTCTCGAGGCAGGCGAGGGTGCGGTCGCCTCCGTCGTGGAGGCAGGAGCACCCCTCACGGTTACATTAACGGTGATGGGCCTCCGATTATCCCTCCCCGCGCGATTTAATACTACCTCTTCCCGCAAAGTAAAAAGGGAGACGGGGGCCCCCCACGTGGGACGCTCGGTAGTAGCAAAGGGCTAAACGATGTTACGCTACTCACCGAGGGCGCCCCGGAGCACCCTGCTCCAGGCCGATGCGCTTTATTGTGCGCGGCGCTGTTGTTGTTGTTGCTGCTGCTGCTGCTGCCCGGAGGCGGCCGGGCGAGGGACTTTTCTCGCGGTAATAGAGGAGGCGTCGTCGTCCTCTTCTCTGGCGGCAGCGGCTGCGCCTCCTCTTCGGACGACGAGCTCAACGACAGGATCCCGCTGTGGTGACGTTGGCGGGATCCAGCGGTGATTCGCCACGGCTCCGGTGATGATTCCGGGGTTGCGGCTGCCCCGGCCGGCTGCGGCCCCTCCACCTCTTCGATGGGTGGGAGGAGCGGGGCCGCTGGAGATGGTGGTAGCGGCCTGGCCACCATCGCTCCTCCTACAATAGGCAGGGGGGTCATTATCGGCACCCCGCTGCAGGTGGTGGTAACGGCGGAGCTGCACAACGTCACCATACTCGCCGACGTTACCGGTAACGGAGCCCCCTGCTCGCCGCGGATGGTCGGCGGCGTCCTGGGGCTCCGGTGCTTCCTCGGTGGGGGGCTGCGTCTTGGTGGTCGTGGTGATGGCCCGGGCAGTGTAGGGGTGGCCCGGGTTGCTGTACGCAGCCCCCTTTCCGGCGCGACGTGTATCGGCGTGGGAGGTGACGTGTGGGAAAGGGCGCCCGCTGTGACGGCGGCGTATGATGGCGAAGCCGCTGTCCTTACCCCCGAGGGTTTCCTTTGGGCGGCCCGAGGTGGTGATGGGCCGCTGGATGGACTGTTCCCTTGAGCCACCGCCCTTGGAGATGGAGTTTGAGCGGTGGGTGTCCCTCCTAATCTCGGGGGCGTTCTTCTGGCTCCGGTCGCAGCCGCTACCGTCCCCCGGGTGGTGTTGGTGGTGGTCCTTCTGCCCACCTCCACCGGGGCGCTGGCACCCCTCGTACCCCGTGTCACCCGCCCTTGGGTGGTGGTGGGCGGGGTCATCGCTGGAGAGGTGCCAGTCGGTAGCGGGGGCCGTTCATCTGCCCGGTGGGGTGGGCCTCGTTGTGGTAGCGGCTGAGGGACCGGAGCCCCTCCTGGTAGCAGGCGCCCTTGCAGCCGGCGGCGATGTCCTAGGAGCAGCCGACCCCGTTCGCCGCGGCGGGCTGCCGCTCTTATTGACCGGTAGCGTCCCCTTGGGTTTGTGGTAGATTGGTTGCGGGGCGGCGGGGGCGCGGGCCGGGCGCTGGTGGTCGGCCCAATGTTGATGGTTAGCGTGGGAGTGCTGGACCGGCTTCAGGGCCCGCCCCCCCCTAGCCTTCGGTCTCGTTGTCGTCGTCTTCGTCGTCGTCCTCGTAGTCCTCGTTGTTGTCCCCGTCGTAGTTGCAGATGTTATAGCTGTTGCCGTTGTTGTTGCCGCTGCCGCCATTGTGCGCCGCGTCGTGCAGGTGGTGATTGCCATCCCCGTTGAATCCTTCGTCGTAGAAAGGGTGTGGGTGGGCGGCAACGTCGCGGCGCACATCGTTTGCGGGGGCGGGGACTGGACCGCCAAATTGGCAGCAGCTAACGTAACAGCGCGCGGTACTGCGGGGGCGAATAACGCGGAACTCCCCCGACGAGAGGTGTTGCTCGAACCGGTCGAACCTGTCACGGGAACTGTACAAGTCCCACACGGATTGTTCTGCTGGTCGGATTTGTGTAAAAAGTCGTGGTGCAGCCTCTCCACCTTGAGAGGATACCTCCCATCGCCGGTGAAGCTGCACTCACGACACTTGTACGCCAATACAACGCCCGGATGATGTTTCCGGGCGTGCTTTGTCAAATCCGTGTGGTACTTGTGCACGCCACTCATCCTGATCCCGGGGACACCGAAGCAGGCAGGGCATCGGAACTCCGCTGGGAAGGGAAACTCTATCACCAGGGCGAGATTATTACTCCCCTCGGTAGTGCAGGAGGTGTCTGACGCACTATCACCGCGGTCCTGCATCGCTCTTAAGACTAAGTCCTACGCTAAGTGAGACAGAAGAAGAGACAGAGTTGCTGTGGCAAATATTTCTAAGTGCCACATCGAGGCGAAACGGGGAGGATAGACAGAGTGGGAATAACAGAGTAAGAGAAGAGAAAACTAAGTCCAAAACGACAGAAGGAATACCGCCACGCGCTAACACCCTACTGACTCCGCCGGCACTAAGTCCGGTGTCGAAGACTGCCTGGAAAAATGACATCCTCCGACGTGGCAGTCGGTAGGGATACTAACAGGTGACGGTTACGGAGGAGTGCAGCGATCTCGATGGAGGAAGAGCGACGGAATCGCCCACTCCACCGAGGACTGCACGGGGGTTGTACCGCAAGCGGGCCCACCTGAGGTTCACTCACTAACGGGAGAGTGGAGTCAGCCTCCACGCGGGCGGTGACTGAAGGGAAAAGAAGGAAGTGGAGGCGCCACTCGACTCGGACCTCACGCGTCCCGGTCCGTTGACACACCTCAACGGATGGGAGCGATCGAAGGTGTGGGTGGACGCGTAGGGGTAAGGTAGAGGACTACCGACGATGATTCGAGCACCGCAGACGGCTGGAGACCGGCTGCGTTACCCTCCTCACTGCCGGGGGGATAGAAAGAGAAGAGAGACTCACTCGGCGCAGGAGTCCAGCGATGCAGGAGCGCTCTCCGAGGGGAATAACACCTCGCTCCTGATTCCTGTTCTAGCGGTGGTAGGCGTGGATCAGGCGAGCCGTCCTTCCCGTCGGGGTTGCCGATGGCCAAGTCCTGGTGGGTCGTAGGGGTGTTGGGTGACCCACGTAGAGGAAGACCAGGGCTGATGGGGTTGGCCTGTGGTGGTTGTTGGCCTCCAAGTAGAGGGCTGGTTGTCCTAGGACCCTCTTAGACCCTCAGTAGACCCTGGTCGTCCTCTCCCTCGGTTGTCCACGGAAGCAGGATGGTGGGCGACGCAGGTGATGGTGCGCAGGTGATCCTCCCGCGCAGGTGGGCGGCGCAGGTGATCCTCCCGCGCAGGTGGGCGGCGCAGGTGTACTCCCGCGCAGGCTCGATCCGGTCCCGTGGCGAAGGCACTTTATCACACTTCACCGCACAACACCTCGAGCACTGATCGTGAACAGACCTTGCCGCGAACACGCCCGATCGCAACTCGGCCCGCACTGTTGCGTAGTACCGCGGCGGGTGAATTTACCGCGATTTCGGGACTTCGCGGAGCCAGAATATTAAGGGGCTTACTCTTTGGAGTCCCGAGTCGGTCCAGAAGGTGAAAAAAGATAAGAGCTCTAATTAGCAGCGCTAATTGAGCCGTTTCTGGCGGCACTGCAGTGCCGGACCGACTCACGGCGGAAGTGGAGCGAGCCCCAACGATCCGCCTGACTCCAAAGATCAGGTTCATTTTCTGACTCCGCGATGCGGAGTGTATCAGATATTAAGCTGATAAGAACAGATAAAAAGCGCTTTATTCACAAAGAATGTTCCCCCAGCCTTACATTGTTTGGCTGAGGGTGGATACATAGTAGCGCCTTTATGGCGAAGGCAAAATAGTTGATATAACTCTATAGCGTCTGTCGCTATTTTCAGATATCAATCTGCGGTGGCTCTTATCTCATAAACACCTTAGCATTTATATGAATCTAGCAAGAGTCTGAATATGTATATATTAGTGGAAGTAGATAGTTAATCGAATAAATAGCCAAACTAGAATAAATTATATAAATAAATAAATAATAGTAGCGTAGATTAAATAAACAAATATACATAGCATACATAAATATAAACAAGAAAAGAAGAGGCACAGAAATATATAAATATACATAAATAAATAAATAAATAAATAGATAAAATAAATAACCAAACAAAAATAAGCGAGAATATACATTGAAGATTAAATAAACAAATATACATAGCATAAATAAATATGGACAAAATAAATATAAGTGTAGATATATAGCTAAAGGTAATTTTCAATATATACAATTCAGTGGTTAAATATGTACATAATATGTAGTTCCTAGTCGAATCCGGGCTCTACTGTGCCCAGGCCTTCGCCATAGAAAACAGCACAAAAATAAAATAAAATAAATAGATATATAAATATAAATACGATTACAAGCATCTCAGTAGCGGCTATTTGGCATTTCAATTAGGGCGCATGCGCGGAAGTGCAGTTATAGAGAAGCGGTTAGTATAGAATTAGAGTAGGCGGTTGAGGTAGAGAATGATTAAAATGAATAGGTCAGATAGATAAAATAATCAAGTAAATAAATAAATAAATAATAAATAATAAATAATAAATAAATACATAAATAGATAAATAAATAAACTGGGATGAAAAAATCAGAAATATAAAAAAATTAAAGAAAAATAAAACAAAGAGTACCAAATTGATGAATAATTAGAACCAGTGTCACATCACTAATTAAGAAACCGTTACCAAATCTCGTAGTTAGTTCAGAAAGAAAAAATAAATAGATATGTAAATAAATACGTAAATAAATAAATATGTAGATGAATAAATATGTACATAAATAAATATGTGAATAAATAAATGTGTAAATAAATAAATAAATATGTAAGTAGAATGAAAGAAAAAAGAAAAAAAATATGTAACTAAATAGATAAATATATCGTTAGTCAGTATGTTTGAAATGGTTAAGTAAATAGATAAATAAAAACCAGGAAAAGAATATAATTAAATGAGTTAATAACTAAATAAATAAGTAGCTAAATAAACAGAGTAAGATAGATAGAATATTAATAGTTATATACACTTTGATCTTATCCATACGGCCGAGAAGCGAAAAGGATTTGGGCTACGCGAGTACATGTTCATCTTAACAATAAGGCCGAGAAGCGATCTGGATGGGTGTTATGCGAGTTCCCTTTGATCTTACCCGTAAGGCCGAGACGCGATCTGAATGTGTGTTACGCGAGGACACTTTGATCTTAGCCATAAGGTCTACAAGCGACCTGGATTTGGGTTATTCGAGTACACTTTGACCTTACCCATAATGCCGAGAAGCGATCTGAATGTGCGTTATGCATGTACACTTTGATCTTATCCATAAGGCCCAGAAGCGAACTGGATTTGGGTTATTAGAGTACACTTTGAGCTTAGCCATCAGGCCGAGAAGCAACCTGGATGTGTATTGTGCGAGTACACTTTGATCTTAGCCATTAGGCCGAGAAGCGATATGGATGCGTGTTATGCGAGTACACTTTGATCTTAGCCGTAAGGCCGAGAACCGATCAGAATGTCTGTTATGCGAGTACGCTTTGAACTTAGCCATTACGGCGAGAAGCGATCCAGATGTCTGTTATGCCTTTGCAGCTTCATCTTTGACATCAGTCGAGAAGCGATCTGGATTTGGGTTATACGAATACACTTTGACCTTAGCCATAAGATCGAGAGGCGAAGTGGATGTGTGTTAAGCGAGTACACTTTGATCTTAGGCATAAGGCCGACAAGCGATCTGGATATGTGTTATGCGAGTACACTTTGATCTTAGCCATACGGCAGAGCAGCGATCCGGATTTGGGTGATTCGGGTATACTTTGGTCTTAGCCATAAGACCGAGTAGGGATCTGGATATGTTTTGTGCGAGTACACTTTGATCTTAGCCATAAGGACGAGAAGGGATCTGGGTGTGTGTTATACAAATGCACTTTGATCATAGCCATAAGGCCGAGATGCTATCTGGTTGTGTGATATGCGAGTACACTTCGAACTTATCCATGAGGCCGAGAAGCGATCTGGATCTCTGTTATGCGAGTACACATTGGTCTTAGGCATAAGGCCGAAAAGCAATCTGGATTTGTGTTATACGGGTACACTTTGATCTTAGCGATACGGCTGAGAAGCGATCGGGATATGTGCTATGCGAGTAAACTTTTATCTTAACCATACTGCCGAGCAGCGCTCTGGTTTTGGTTTATTCCAGTACACTTTGATCTGAGCAATAGGGCCGAGAAGCGATCTGGATGTGTGTTATGCGATTACACTTTGATCTTAACCACAAGGCCGAGAAGCGATCTGGATGTGTGTTTTGCGATTACACTTTGATCTGAGCCATAAGGCCGAGAAGCGAACTGGATGTGTGTTATGCGGGTACCCTTTGATCTTAACCACAAGGCCGAAAAGCGATCTGTATTTGGGTTATTCGAGTACACTTTGGTCTTAGCATAAAGGCGGAGAAGCGATCTGGACGTGTGTTATGCGAGTACACTTTGATCTTAGCCATACGGTCGAGAAGCGATGTGGATGTGTATTACGCGAGTTCACAATGATCTTAGCTGTAAGGCCGAGAAGCGATGTGGATTAGTGTTATGGGTGTGCACTTTGATCTTAGACATAAGGCCGAGATGCGATCTGGATGCGTGTTATAGGGCTACATTCTGGTCTTAGCCATAAGGTAGAGAAGCGAACTGGATTCGGGTTATGCGATTACACTTTGATTTTAGCCATAAGGCCGTGAAGCGTTCTGGATTTGGGTTATTCGAGTACATGTTGATCTTAGTCATAAGAGTGAGAAGCGATATAAATTTGGGTTATGCGAATACACTTTGATCTTAGCCTTGCGGCCGAGAAGCGATCAGGATGTGTGTTATGCGAGTGCACCTCGATCTTATCCGTAAGGCCGAGAAGCGATCTGGATTTGGTTTATTCGAGTACACTTTGATCTTAGCCATTAGGCCGAGAAGCCATCTGGATGTGTGTTATGCGGGTACCCTTTGATATTAGCTATAAGGAGGACAAGCGATCTGGATTTGGGTTATACGAGAACACTCTGAACTTCGCCATAACGGCCGAGAAGCGATCTGGATTTGTGTTATTCGAGTTCACTTTGATCATAGCCATAAGGCCGAGAAGCGATCTGAATGTGGTTTATTCGAGTACACTTTGAACTTAGCCGTAAGGCCGAGAAGCCTCCAGGATTCCGGTTATTCGAGTACACTTTGATCTTTGCCGTAAGGGCAAGCAGCGATCTGCATGTGTTTTATGCAAGTACACAATCATCATAGGCATAAGGCCCAAATGCGGGATAGATTAAGGTTATTCGAGTCCGCTTTGATCTTAGTTATAAGGTCGAGAAACGACCTGGATTTGTGTTATGCGAGTACACTCTGATCTTAGTCATAAGGCCGAGAAGCGACCTGTATGTCTGTTATGCTAGTAAAGTATATAAACTACATAAAAGTATATAGAACTATATAAAACTGTGTAAAACTAAAAAAAACTATTAATACTATATAAAACTATATAAAACAACGTAAAACCATATAAAACTATATACAACTCTATAAAACTATGTAAAACCAATAAACTATTTGAAACTATTCAAAACTATATAAAACTATATAAAACTATATAAATCTATGTAAAACTATTTAAAACTATATAAAACTATAAAAAACTAATAATACTATATAAAACTATATAAAACTATATAAAACTATATAAAACTATATAAAACTATAAAAAACTAATAATACTATATAAAACTATATAAAACTATATAAAACTATATAAAACTATATGAAACTATATAAAACTATATAAACTTAGGAAAACTATATAAAATTATATGAAGCTATATAAAAGTATATAAAAATATGCAAACCTGATAAAACAATATAAAACTATACAAAACTATGTAAAACTATGTAAAACTATGTAAATCTACATAAAACTAAGGAAAACTATGTAAAACTATATAAAACTATATAAAACTATATAAATCTATATAAGACTATGTAAAACTATATAAAACTATGCAAAACTGTATAAAATTATATAACTGTATATAAAAC
Organism: Nomia melanderi; assembly: GCF_051020985.1. NCBI lineage: Eukaryota > Metazoa > Arthropoda > Insecta > Hymenoptera > Halictidae > Nomia > Nomia melanderi. The sequence continues at coordinate 72,309 of NW_027475279.1, read as the reverse complement.
TATGTCAAACTAATGAAACTATATGAAACTATATAAAACTATATAAAACTATATAAAACTATGGAAAACTATATAAAACAACATAAAACTATATAAAACTATATAAAACTATGTGATACTAATAAAAATACATGAAATTAAACAAAACTATATAAAACTACTAAAACTATATAAAAATATATAAAACTATTTAGAACTATATAAAACTATATGAAGCAATATAAAACTATATAAAACTATTTAAAACTATATAAAAATATATAAAACTATATAAAACTATAAAAAACCAATAAAACTATATGAAACTATATAAAACTATATACAATCATACAAGACTATATAAAACCATATAAAACTATATAAAAATATATAAAATTATATAAAACTATATAAAACTATATAAAACTCTATAAAACTAATAAAACTATACAAAACTAATAAAACAATATAAAACTATCTAAAACTATATAAAGCTATATAAAACTATTTAAAACAATACAAAACAATAAAAAACTAATAATAACATATAAAGCTATATAAAACAACATAAATCCATATAAAACTATATACGACTATATAAAACTATATAAAACCATATAAAACTATATGAAACTATATAAAACTATATAAACTTAGGAAAACTATATAAAATTATATGAAGCTATATAAAAGTATATAAAAATATGCAAACCTGATAAAACAATATAAAACTATACAAAACTATGTAAAACTATGTAAAACTATGTAAAACTATGTAAATCTACATAAAACTAAGGAAAACTATGTAAAACTATATAAAACTATATAAAACTGTATAAAACTATACAAAATTATATAAAACTACTAAAACTATATAAAACTATATAAAACTATATAAAACTATATAAACCTATATAAAACTATATAAAACTATATAAAACTATATAAATCTATATAAGACTATGTAAAACTATATAAAACTATGCAAAACTACATAAAATTATGTAACTGTATATAAAACTATGTCAAACTAATAAAACTATATGAAACAATATAAAACTATATAAAACTATATAAAACTATATAAAACTATAAAAAACCAATAAAAGTATATGGAACTATATAAAACTATATATAATCATACAAGACCATATAAAACTATATAAAACTATATAAAACTATATAAAACAACATAAAACCATATAAAACTAAATACAACTATATAAAACTATGTAAAACTATATAAAACTATGTAAAACTAATAATACTAAATAAAACCATATAAAACTATATACAACTATATAAAACTATATTAAACTATATAATACTATATGAAACTATATAAAACTATATAAAACTATTTAAAAATATATAAAACTATATAAAACTATATAAAACTATATAAAACTATATAAAACTGTGTAAAACTATAAAAAACTAATAGTACTATATAAAACTATATAAAACAACATAAAACCATATAAAACTATATACAACTATATAAAACTATATAAAACTATATGAAACTATACAAAACTATATAAAACTGTATAAAAATATATAAAACTTTATAAAACTATATAAAACTGTGTAAAACTATAAAAAGCTATTAATACTATATAAATCTATATAAAACTATATACAACTATATAAAACTATATAAAACTATATAAAACTATATAAAACTATATACAATCATACAAGAATATATAAAACTATATAAAACTATATAAAATTATATAAAAATATATAAAACTATATAAAACTATATAAAACTATAAAAAACCAAAGAAACTATGTAAAACTATATAAAACTATATACAATCATACAAGACTATATAAAAGTATATAAAACTATATAAAACTATATACAACCATACAAGACTATATAAAACTATATAAAACTATACAAAACTATATAAAACTACTAAAACTATATAAAACTATATGAAATTATAGAAAACTATATAAAACTATATAAAACCATATAAAACTATATAAATCTATATAAGACTATGTAAAACTATATAAAACTATGCAAAACTATGTAAAATTATATGAAGCTATATAAAACTATATAAAAATATATAAACCTGATAACACAATATAAAACTATATAAAACTGTGTAAAACTATAAAAACTATTAATACTATATAAAACTATATAAAACTATATAAAACTATATAAAACTACATAAAACTATATAAAACTGTATGAAACTATATAAAACTACATAAAACAATATTAATCTATATAAAACTATATAAAATCATATAACACTAAATAAAACTATATAAAACTGTATGAAACTGTATGAAACTATATAAAACTATATAAAACTGTATGGAACCATATAAAACTACATAAAACTATATAAAACTATATAAAACTATATAAAACTATATAAAAATATGTAAAACTATATAAAACTATATAAAACTATGCAAAACTATATAAAACTATATAAATCTATTAAAACTATATAAAACTGTATAAAACAACACAAATCAATATAAAACTATATAAAACTATATAAAACTATATAAAACTATATACAACTATGTAACCCTAATAAAACTATATAAAACTATACAAAACTATGTAAAACTATATAAAACTATATAAATGTATATATAACTATGTAAAACAAGTAAACTATATGCAACTATACAAAACTATATAAAACTATATAAAACTATATAAAACTATACAAAACTATGTAAAACTATATAAAACTATATGCAACTATACAAAACTATATAAAACTATTTAAAACTATATAAAACTATATAAAACTATGAAAAACTATATAAAACTAATAAAACTATATAAAACTATATAAAACTATTTAAAACTACATATAACTATATAAAACTATATAAATCTATTATAACTATATTAAACTATTTTATTATATTTATTGTATATATATGTGTATATATATATATATAAATATTTAATATATATATATATAAATATATGTATCTATATATATGTTAAATATTTATATATTTATAAATGTAAAATATTTAGGGAGGTTTTAATTATTTATTAAATAATAATTTTAATTTAAATATTTAATTATATGTAAATATATATACATTATATATTAATTATTTCTTTATATAAATATTAATATTTAATATATATATACAAGTAATATTGTATATATATATATTAAATATTTATATGTATAGTCTATAATTATTTATTAATTATATAATAATTTAATTTAATTAAATATAAAATTGATTAATTTAATATTAATTTATGTAGAAATTATTTATTTTTTTATTAAATATTTATTTATAGATATTTTAGATAAGTAAGGTAAAAATTCTACCGAATAACGTTTATTGAAAGTAAAAGAATTTTAGTCGGTAGTTTTAATTTCCAGTGAAAAAATTTAATCAGTAATAAATTTAATAGATTTAATTTGAGTTAGGGAGATTTTAATTAAATTTAAAGAATTTATTGTGGATATTTTTTTATAGATGAATTTTAATTGAAAAATAAAGGTTATTGATTTTAAAATTTTAATTAATTATTTAATTTAATTTATTATATAAAATTTTTATTTATTAAAATTTTAATAGTTTTAATAATTTTATTTTAGAAATTAATTTTTTTTATTAATTAATGTTATAATTAGAAATTTAATTTAAATAAAGGATAAATAAGTACCAGCATCTGCGGTTAAACTTTATTTATAAATTGATTTAATTAAATTTTAAATAATTTGTTTAGATAATTAGTTTTTATTAAATTTTTATTGGTGAAATATACAAATTTAATTAATTAAATTTTTATAGATATTATTTTTATTAAATATTTAAAGTAAACTAGGATTAGATACCCTATTATTGAATATGAAAATTATAATTTAATAATTAAATGTTAATCATTAAAATTAAAAAATTTGGCGGTTAAATATCTTTAAATTGCAGGAACTTGTAGATTAATTTGATAATCCACGTTAAGACAAACTGAAGATATTGATTATGTATTGTCGTTTAGTAAGATTATAAATTTAAGTTTAATAATTTAAAAATATTTTTTTTAAATATAAGAATTCAGATCAAAATGTATTTTTTTTTAGATTTATATGAGTTACATTAAATTAAATTTTTGAATTTAAAATTTTAATATTTTTATAAAATTGGATTTAAAAGTAAAATAAATAAAATTTTATTGTTTGAATTTATTTTATTTAATGTACAAATCGCCCGTCAATTTCATTAAAATTGAAATAAGTCGTAACAAAGTGAGTGTATTGGAAAATGTACTTATTTAAAATTTTAGTTTAATAAAAATTTTTTATTTACAATAAAAAGATTAATTTTTATAATTTAAAATTTTATTAAATAGAATTTATATATATATATAATATTTGTTATATTTATTTTTTTTTTTTAAAGTAATTTAATTTTATATTATTTTAGTAAAATTTTTGAATAAATTTATTTTTTATTTAATAGTATTGTGAAAGAAATGTTTTAATTTTATAAAAATAAAATTTATTTTTGTACCTTTTGTATCAAGGTTATTTAATTTATATTTATAAATTTATGAATCTCGAAAATAAAATGATCTAAATAAATATAATATTATATGTAGCAAAATGTTTATTAATATTTATTTAGAAATGAAATTTTTTTCAAATTTTAGATATCTAGTTATTTTAGAATTGAATTTAATTCATATATTTAAATTAATTTTTATTATTGTTATTATATATATATATGTATACATATAATTTAAAATTTATTGAATATAAAAAATTTATGGGATAATCTATAAATTTATTTTATAATTTTAAAATTAATGTTTATAAATTTATAAACATAAAATTTGTTATTAATATAAAATATTTTATAATTTATTTTTATTTATTATTAATTTAATTTTATTAATGAATTTTTTATAAAATAATATTTTAAAATTAATTGAAATTATTTATAATGATTAAATTAGTAATTAAATTTATTTAAAAATAAAATAAATATTATATTTATTTATATTTAAAGAATTCGGTAAAATTTATATTCAAATGTTTAACAAAAACATTTCTTTTTGATTTTATTTTAAGGTGAGCTCTACTCAATGAATTTGATTTTAAATAGTTGCAGTATTCATGACTGTGCAAAGGTAGCATAATAATTTGTCTTTTAATTAAGGTCTTGTATGAATCAGTTAATGAAATATAAACTGTTTCAAGTATAAATTATGAATTTAAATTTTAAGTAAAAATGCTTAATTTTTTTTAAGGGACGAGAAGACCCTATAGAATTTTATAATTTAGTTTATTAAATATTTTTAAAATTTAATTTTTATTTAATTGATTTATTATTTAATTGGGAGGATATTTAAATTTAATAAACTTTAAAATATTTTTATCAGTAATTATTGTAAAATTTTTGAGATTGTTTATAAGAATTATTAGAAAAAATTACCTTAGGGATAACAGCATAATATTTTTGGAAAGATCATATTTATAAAAATGTTTATGACCTCGATGTTGAATTAAAATTAAATTTAAATGAAGATATTTAAATATTAAGTCTGTTCGACTTTTTAAATTTTACATGATTTCAGTTCAGATCGGTGTAAGCCAGATCAGTTTCTATCTTTAAATTAATTTTAAATTTTTGTACAAAAGGACTAAATTTATATAAATATTATTTTTAGTATAATTTAAATTTATTAATAATTATCTTGACAGAAAAGTGTTATAAATTTAGAATTTATGAATATTATAAGAATAAGTATTATAATAGATAATAATTTTATTTGAATTTAAGATAATTATTTTAGATTTTTTTATATTTATTATTTTATTAATTTTCAATTTAGTTAAAATAGCTTTTTTGACATTCTTTGAACGTAAATTGTTACGTTTAGTTCAATTTCGGGTAGGTCCGAATAAAGTTGGATTTTTAGGGTTTTTTCAACCTTTTAGAGATGCAATTAAATTATTGAGTAAAGAGTTGTTTTTGGTTATAAAAAGAAAGTTTTTAATTTATAAGTTTATACCAATTTTAATATTTTTGTTTTCTATATTAATTTGATTTATTTATCCAATAAATTGTTATATAATTTTTATTGATTATGGAATTTTATTTATGTTAATAATTATTGGTTTAATTGTTTATCCTGTAATGTTAAGAGGTTGAATTTCTAATTCAAATTATTCAATATTAAGTTCTATTCGATCTATTGCTCAATCAGTTTCTTATGAAGTTAGTTTATTTTTAATTTTGTTTTCTTTAATTTTATTAATTGAAGATTTTTCATTATATAATTTTTGAAAGTATCAATTTTATATGTATATATTTATATATATATTTCCTACTTATTTAATATTTTTAATTAGTATATTAGTTGAATTAAATCCTTCACCTTTTGATTTAATTGAAGGTGAATCTGAGTTAGTTTCAGGTTTTAATATTGAATATTTTGGAAGTATCTTTACTTTAATTTTTATATCTGAGTATTTAAGAATTGTTTTTGTTAGAGTTATTATAGTATTAATTTTTTTTGGTTTAGATTTAATAAGTTGAAATTTTGGTTTATTTGTTAATATTCATTTTTTTTTTATTATTTTGATACGTTCAATTTGTCCTCGAATTCGTTATGATCAATTAATAGATTTATGTTGAAAAAAATTTTTATTAATTTCTTTATATTATATTTTATTAAATTTTATATTTAAGGAATTTTTATTAATAATTATTTTTTAAATTTAATAGATTTAATAAATCTATATTATATTTTCAAAATATATGCTTATTTCAAGCTCATTAACTTAGTTATAATAAATAAGTTTATCTCAAAAATAATTTAAAATTGGAGAAATAAAGAAGTAGGAAAAATAGATAATTGAAAATAATTGTGTTAATTGAATATATGGATATTCAATTAATTGTTTTCCTAGTCATGTTAATATAATAAATGATATAATAAATAATCAAAAATTTATTTTATTTAAATAATAATATTTACATGAATTTATATTAGTTTTATTTAATATTGTTAATGTAATTAAAATTAAAATTGATAATAATAGAAAAATTACACCGCCTAATTTATTTGGGATAGATCGAAGAATAGCGTATGCAAATAAGAAATATCATTCAGGTTTAACATGTTCAGGAGTAACTATAGGATTTGCAAAAATAAAATTATCAGGATCACTTAGTGTATAAGGAAATTTTATTGTAATTGAAAAAAAAGTATTAAAATAATTATATAACCATATAAATCTTTAATAATAAAATAAGGATTAAAAGATAATATGTAAAGTTTTCTTCTTAAGCCTATTGAATTATGAGAAAATCTTAAATGTAAGAACAATAAATGTAGAATTGCTATTAATAAAATAATTATTGGTAAAATAAAATGAAATGAATAGAATCGATTTAGAGTAGCATTATTAATTGAAAATCCTCCTCAAATTCATTGAACTATTATTTCTCCTAAATATGGGATAGCTGATAGTAAATTAGTAATTACGGTTGCTCCTCAAAAAGATATTTGTCCTCAAGGTAATACATATCCTAAGAATGCTGTTGCTATAGATAATAATAGAATAATAATTCCAATTAATCATACTTTTGTAAGTGTAAATGAAAAATAATAAATTCCTCGAGCGATATGAATAAATATTGATATAAAAAAGAATGAGGCTCCATGCATGTGAGTTAATCGTATAAATCACCCAAGATTAATATTTTTTATAATATGGATAGTTCTATCAAAAGCTAGTTTAATGTTAGGGCAGTAATGAAAAGATAAGAATAATCCTGAAATGATTTGAATTATTAGGAATAAACCTAAAATTGATCCTAGATTTCATAAATAATTAATACTTATGGGTGTTGGTAAATTAATTAATGATATATTAAGTATTTTTGTTAATGGATTAAGATTAATTAACATATGAAAAATTTTTTTTTTTCATAAATATTAATTTTTGATTTTTCGTAATGATAAATTTGTTTTGTTAATTGTGGAAATTTTTACTGTTAAAATTAAAATTAATAATAATAAATTTATTAAATAAAAAGTGATTAAATTATAAGGATATTCATAGATTTTATAAATATTAATATTTTTTGTTAATTGAATTAATTATTATTTTATTTTTGTTTAAGTATAAATTTATGATAAAAAATAATAAAAATATAAAATTTATGAAGATAAAGTAATTATTTATCTTATTTTTTTTATAAAATAAGTTATTTATTAATCTAACAAAGTATATAAATATAATTAGTATTCTTCTAATGATTGTGATAAAAATTATTATTAAGTATAAAGATTTTTTTGGTAAAAAGATATAATTTATTATTATTAAAGTTACAGTATAATAAATTAATATTAATATAAGATTTATTGGAGAGAAATTATTTTCTGAAATATTATATAATTTTATTCATATTAATATAATGATTTTAAAAATGATAATTTTAATAAATAGGTTTATTAGCTATAAGAATAAAGTTCTAATTTTAATTTACAAAATTAATATTTTATGTATTTAAATTATATAGCTTAATTTAATTTTATCAAGAAATAGTTTTAAAAAAATTTTAATTTTGGGAGTTAAAGATATTATTTTAAAATAATTTTTTTGAAATTTGTTAAATAAATTTATTTAATAGATTATTTTTTTTTTAAATTATAAGTGAATTTAATTATATATTATTATTATTTGTAATTATTTTATTAATGATATTAAGATTTAAGAGATTTTTATTAATTTTAATTTGTTTAGAGTTTTTATTAATTTTAATTTTACATTTAGTTTTAATATTATTAAATTTGGATTTAAATGATTGATTATTTTTAATTATTTTAATTATAGGAGTTTGTGAAAGTATAATTGGATTAGGATTAATAATTAGAATAATTTTTTTATTTAGGAATCAGAGTGTAAAAGTATTAAATTTAATATGATAATTTATATAATTTTTATAATAATTTTATTAATTTTTTTTAATAATAAGCATTTATTAGGAATATTAATATTATTATTTTGTGTAATTCCATTTTTTTGTTTTAATCAATTTGTAGAAAATGGAATAATTAATGAAATATTTAGAATGAATTTATATTCTTACATATTATTATCATTAACATTTGTAATTTTTAGTTTAACTTTTATTTTTTTTTATGTTAAAAATGATGATTTTTTTTATTTTAAAATATTAATATTAATATTATTAATTTCTTTAATTTTTGTATTTACTTCAATAAAATTATTAATATTTTATTTTATATTGGAAATTAGATTAGTTCTTATATTTTTTATTATTATAAAATGAGGTTTAGGTGAAATACGAGGATTAGCTTCATTTTATTTATTATTTTATACAATATTTTTTTCTTTACCTTTTTTAATTTTTATTTTGGATTTATGTTATTTTTATAATATTTTAATGATATATTATTTTGAAATATTAAAAATTAAGTATTTGAATATATTTATATTTTTATTTTTTATATATACATTTTTTGTTAAGATTCCTATATTTATATTTCATTCTTGGTTATTAAGAGCTCATGTTGAAGCTCCTGTTATTGGGTCAATAATTTTAGCAGGGATTTTATTAAAATTAGGAATTTATGGTTAAATTCGGTTTATGTTAATATTTATAAAAAATTTTATTGAATTTAATGAAATTATTACATATTTTAGAATTTTTGGATCAATATTAATTAGTATTTTATGTATACGTCAAATTGATATGAAAATTTTAGTAGCTTATTCTTCAGTTGTTCATATAGGGTTAACATTAAGGGAAATGATAACATTAATAAATAGTGGAATTAAAGGGAGATATATAATAATAATTTCTCATGGCTTATGTTCATCAGGGTTATTTTTTTTAGTAAATTTATGTTATTTATCAAGAAATAGACGATTAATATTAATAAATAAAGGATTAATAAATTTATATCCTAGAATGTCTTTAATATGATTTTTATTATGTACATCAAATTTATCTGCTCCATTATCATTAAATTTAATTAGTGAAATTTTTTTAATTAGAAGTTTAGTTAATTGAAATTTTTTAAATTTATTTATTTTAATAATTTTAATATCTTTAAAGATTTTTTTATTCATTAAATTTATTTAGGTATACACAACATGGTGAATTTAATTTTTGTAAAATTAATAAATATAGTTTAATAGATTATTTAATTGTTTTATCTCATTGAATCCCTTTAAATTTATTTATTTTTAATTTATCAATATTTTTATAATTTGATTTTATTAAATTTAAGTAGTTTAAAAAAAATATTGAATTGTGATTTCAAAGATGTAATGTTTACTTTTAATTATTATTATAAGATTTATGGTTTATTTTTTATTTATATTTTTCTTTTCTTTTTTTTCGGATTTTATTTATATTTATTTAAAATTATTTATTTTATGGAATGAACAATTGTTGAAATGAATTCTATAAAATTTAGATTTGTTATTTATATTGATTTTATATCTATAATATATTTACGTACAGTTATTTTAATTACTGGAATTGTTATATTATATAGTGTTGAATATATAGAAGAAGATTTATATATTGAACGTTTTAAATTGTTAGTTTTTATTTTTAGAATTTCTATATGTTTAATAATTTTAAGACCTAGAATAATTGGTATTATTTTAGGTTGAGATGGGTTGGGGTTAATTTCTTATTGTTTAGTAATTTATTATCAAAATAAAAATTCTTATAATTCTGGTATATTAACTATTTGTTGTAATCGATTAGGGGATGTAGCTTTAATTTTAATTGTTTGTATATTGTCATTTTTTGGTTCTTGAAATGTTTTTTTTTATCAGGATTATAAATTAATTTTATTATTTATGTCAATTATAATATTAACAAAAAGTGCACAGTTTCCATTTTCTTTTTGGTTACCAGCAGCTATAACTGCACCTACACCTGTTTCTTCTTTAGTTCATTCTTCCACTTTAGTAACTGCAGGTGTTTATTTATTAATTCGTTATAATAAAATATTTATAGATTTAAATTTTATGAATATTGTTATATTATTAATTTTTAGTTTTACAATATTTACGTCTGGATTAATAGCAAATTTTGAACTAAATTTTAAAAAGATTATTGCTTTATCAACTTTAAGTCAATTAAGTTTTATAATAAGGATTTTATTGTTAGGTAATATTGATTTAGGATTTTTTCATTTAATTTGTCATGCTTTATTTAAGTCTACAATGTTTTTAAGTGTTGGAAGATTTATTCATATAAATTTAGGTATACAAGATTTACGTTTTTTTGGGGGAAATTATTATGTTAATCCTTTAAAAAGATTAATATTTATTTTATCAATTTTAAATTTATGTGGATTTCCCTTTATTACTGGTTTTTTTTCTAAGGATTTAATTATGGAGATATTTTATAATTTTAAGTTACTTAATTTTATTATAATTATGTTATATATTTCAATTATATTTACGATAAGTTATAGTATTCGTTTATTAAATTGGGTATTAATTTATTATGTTAATTATTTTATATATATATATATGAAGGAGGATTAAAATATATAAGTTATTCTTTTTTTTATGAGTTTTTTTAGAATTTTTTATGGTAAATATTTTTATAATATATTTATTTATGAAAATTTTAAGATAACATTAAATGATAAATATATTTTATTATTTATATATTTTTTGTCTTTAAGATTTTATTTTGAAAAGTTTAATTTTTTTAAAAAAAGAATATTTTGAGGTATTTAATTTTATTTTAAGTACATTTTATTCAGAATATTTATTAAAAATTTTGTATATTTGATTTATTAATAAAATATTTAATTTTGAGGTTATATTTGATAAATCTGTAGATAAAGTTTTTATAATAAATTTAAAATTTTTAATTAATTTTATAATTAAAAATGGTATTTTAATTAAAATTTATAAAGAAAATATTGGTGTTGTAAATATATTATTTTATTATTTAATTATTTTTATATTTTTTTTATTTATACAAATTTTATTATATTTAAATAGCTTAAATTTAGAGTATGATATTGAAAATATAATTATAATTGTTAAATTTTTAAATATTTATAAATTTTTAAGTAATAAATTTTTTTATACTGAAAATATAATGTTTTTAATAAACTATATAAATTTAGAAATATAAATGATTTATGTCATTTTGAAATGAATTAGAAGTTCATAGTTTATTATTTCATTAATTGGAATATTTTGTATTCATTTAAATTATTAACATTAATTTATCTCTATTTTGGTTTCAATTAATTAAGATATATTATAAAATTATTTTAAATTGCAATTTTAATGTTATATATTAATTTATTAACTAATATCCTAATTTTATATATATAGGAATAAGTTTATCCAAATAATTAAGTCGAAATTAATTTGTATTATTTTACTTTATATATATATAATTTTTTTAAATTCATATTAAATAATTAAATGTTCATTCGTATCATAATCTTATAAAAAGAATTATAGTAAATATTAAAAACATTAAAATTGTTGAATTTTGTAAGTTATTTAGTGAATTAATAATAGGTAAGATTAAGATAATTTCTATGTCAAAAATTAGAAATATTAAAGTAATTAAAAAAAATTGAATAGAAAATGGTAATTGTGGGGATGTTAATTGGGCGAATCCGCATTCAAATGGTTTAATTTTTTCTCGGTCTTTATTTATTTTTATTGATAAAAATTTATTAATTAAGGAAATTAATATTGGAATAAAAATTAAAAATAATATTATTATTAAAATAAAAAATATTATATAAATTAAATTTTAATTGTAAATTTTTTAATTGGAAATTAAATGTAATTTTATTATACTATTTATATAATTTAATATATTCATCAATAAATTAAAATATATAAAATTAATCAGATTATATCAACAAAATGTCAATATCATGATGCTAGATCAAAATTTAAATGATGAATTATTGAAAAGTGATTTTTTTTTAATCGTAAAGAACAAATAATTAAAAATATGGTTCCAATAATTACATGAATTCCATGGAATCCTGTTGCTATAAAAAAAATTGATCCAAAAATTCTATCATTAAATGTAAAATTAGCTTCTAAATATTCAATATATTGTAGTATTGAAAAATATATTCCTAAATAAATTGTTATATTTAATAATTTTAATGATTTTTTATAATTATTTTTGATTAAATTATGTCTTCATGTAATTGTTATTCCTGAATAAATTAAAATAATTGAGTTTAATAATGGGATATCATATGGATTAAATATATTAATTATTTTTGGAGGTCATAAATTTCCAATTTCTATTGAAGGTGAAATTGATGAATGTAGAAAAGTTCAAAACAATGAAAAAAAGAAAAATAATTCAGAAATAATAAATAGAAGTATTCTAAATTTAATTATATTTATGATATTTAAATTATGGAATCCTTGAAATGTTCTTTCTCGAATTAAGTCTCGTCATCATTGATATGATGTTAGTATTAATGTAAATAAATTTAATAAATTAAGAAAGGAAAAATTTAAATTGAATCTAATAATATTATTAAATAATAAGTTTATAAGATTAAATGATAAAATTAATGGTCATGGTCTATTTGTTGTTATATGAAATGGATTATTTTTTGAATTTATAATTATATTAATTTTCATAAATTTAATTTGTTTCATTAAAATATAATAATGATAAAATTGAAAATACATAAGATTGAATAAATGCTACAGAAATTTGTAGTATTATTAATAAATTTTGAATAATAATTATTGTTGGGATAAATTTAATTGATAAGTTTGTTATTGAGGAACCTAATAAAGATAATAATAAATGTCCAGCTAATATATTTCCTGATAATCGAATTCCTAAAGTTCATGGTCGAATTAAATTTCTAATTGATTCAATTAATACTATAAATCTTATTAATATTGAGGGTGTATTTATTGGTTCAAGGTGAATTAATATATGTTTTGTATTTTTAATTCAACCAAATATTATGAATCTAATTCATATTCTTAAAGATAATCTTAAATTGATTCTTATATGTCTTGCTGGTGTAAATACATAAGGTATTAAACTAATTAGATTTATGTTTATAATTAAGTAAAATCATCTTAAAAATATAATTAAATTATAATGATCAATTTTTTTTGTTAAAATTTTAAATTCATTTAAAATAAAGTTTATTAATATAATTCATTTAAAGTTAAATCGCGAAGGAATAAATCAATAAGATCAATTGAAAATTAAGATAGGTCAAATTATAATAATTCAATTTAAAGAATAGTTATTAGATGTTGAAGGGTCAAAAATTGAGAATATGTTTGTTATCATAATATTTTTATATAGTTCATCATTTTTTTTTAATTTATTTTTTTTATTATTATTTTATTTTTGTTAATAAAATTATTTATTATGAAATGAATTAGTATTGTAATAATAAAGAATAAAATAATAATTATAATTAAAATTAAAGTTCATTTTATTGGTCTTATTTGAGGAATTAAAGAATTATTTTTAATTATTATCATTAAGAATATTTTTTTATTATATTTAACTTAAAAGGTTAATTCTTTATTTTTAAGATACTTAATGATAATATTAAAAAAATATTTTTATAAAAATAATTTTAAATTGACAATTTAATGTTATAAATTTAACTAATTCTTTTTTATTTATAGATTTAAGTTATTTATTCAATTTGTAATGTTTTTTAAATTTGTTCTTTCAATAGTAATTGGTATAAATGAATGGTAGGCTCCACAAATTTCTGAACATTGACCGAAATATAATCCTCGTCGTAATGAGATTAAAGATATTTGATTAATTCGTCCTGGTGTTGCATCTATTTTATTTCCTATTGAAGGAATTGTTCATGAATGAATTACATCTATTGATGTTGTTAAAATTCGAATAGGTGTATTAAATGGGATGATTAATCGATTATCAACATCTAATAATCGAAATGAATTTAATTCTAATAGATTAATTGTATAAGAATCAATTGAATTATTATTAAATTCTGGGTATTCGTAAGATCAATATCATTGGTGTCCAATTGATTTAATTGAAAAAAAGGTTGGGTTTCATAATTCATCAATAAAGTAAAGTATTTTTAATGATGGAATAGAAATAATTAATAATATAATTATTGGAATAATAGTTCAAATTATTTCTAAATTATGATTTTTAATAAATTTTAAATTAATAAATTTATTTTCTATAATTATACAATTTATGTAAATAATAGATATAGTAATTATTATTAAGATAATTATTGTGAAATTATAAAAATAAATTAGGTTATCTATTAATGGTGAATTAGGGTCTGGAAATGAATATATATTTCAATGAGCAATTTTTAATAAAAATTTATATTTTATTTATGGTGTTTAAAACCATTGCACTTAAAATCTGCCATATTAAATTAATATTTAAAAAGAATTATAGGTAATTCATTAAAACAATTTTCAGAAGGGGATAAATTAATTCATTCTAATTGTTAAGGTTTTATTTGGGTACATGTGTACATTTATTGATTGGAACAGTTTATATAGAAGAAGAAACTTATATCTAAATGAGCATCGTCGCTACAACGCCCTCATATATATATTCTATGTTATTCCCATTCATGGCGGTCACTTTGAATAATCATAAGTTATATTTTCCAACACTCCCCCTTTCAAAGTGCCCCTAAATATATTTCTTTCAAGTTAATTTCACTTACAGTAATTAATCGATACATTAATTTCGCATTTTTAACAAATCTATACATTTTTCTACTTTACATTTTGGTATCGACTTAGTTAACATATCAGCAACCATTTCATCTGTTTTAAGATATTTCAATTCTATTTCACCACGTTCTTGCATCTCCCTTGAATAATGGTAGCGTATATCTATATGTTTACTTCTATTATGAAATACGTTATTTTTACTAAGTTGAATCGCACTTTGGTTGTCGCAAAATATATTTACTTTATTAACCATTAAACTAGTGAGTTTCGTATATGATAAAAATCTTTTTAAATATATAGCCTCTTTCACAGCCTCTGACATTGCCATATATTCAGCTTCCATTGTTGATAAAGCTACAGATTTTTGCTTTTTCGAGGCCCAGCTGATTGGGCCCCCTGCTAATATTGCAATGTACCCAGACCGCGATCTTCTTCCATTTTCATCAGCTGCCCAATCTGAGTCGACATATAATTCAACTTGCTTATTGCTGGCTAGATAAGTAATTCCATAGTTAATTGTACCCTTTAAGTATCGAAGGACATGTTTCGCTATTTTCCAGTGGTAGTGAGATGGTTTGTCATTATATTGACTGAGAGCATTCGAAGCAAATGCTATGTCAGGTCGTATAGCGTTCGACAAATATATTAAAGTTCCTACTAAATCTCTATATGGAATATTTTTCAGATCACCTTCTTCCTCATTTGAGTTATTAAATTTTTCATTTGGCATTAATGGGGTTTTCATCGGTTTGCAGTCTTCCATGGCAAATTTTTGAAGTGCCTCCATTATATACGCTCGTTGGTTCAGTTTTATACGGCCAGTATCACCCTCTCGTTCAACGGATATTCCAAGTATATTGGTTACTTTTCCCAAGTCGTTTATTTTGAACCTTTCTTTCAATTTTTGTTTTATTTCTACAGGCTTCTGTAAATCTTTGGATGCTATAAGAATATCGTCTACATATATAATTAGTATAACGTCACTTCCTTTCCTACTATCTACATAAACACAAGGATTGATTTGACATTTGTTTAAACCAATATGCGATAGATAATTATTTAAAGTACAATACCATTCCCTGCATTGCATTTTATTTTCGACTGCTGCTGCAAGAAGAGTGCGTATAGTTTCAAGTCGTGCCACGGGTGCAAATACTTCGTCGAAGTCTATGCCCTTCTTTTGTTCATTTCCTCTGGCCACAAGTCTTGCTTTAAATTTGTTTAGAGTACCATCAGGATTTGTTTTTATTTTAAATACCCATCTGTTCGTGAGTACTTTCACGTCTTTTGGCTTGTCAACTAGTTCCCATGTTTTGTTATCTATTAGTGAATCGTATTCTTTCTGCATGGCTTCTAGTCACAAAGACTTTTCTTTACTCTTCATTGCCTGTACCACTGTTTTCGGTTCAATGTAGTCAGTTTCGACAGTGTTTGCCATGTTATAAATTTTCTTAGGTCTTCCCCGAGCTCCGGTTCGGTCCAGTTTGGGGCGGCCTCTTGCCCTTCTGTAGAGTAGTGACTCATTGTTTTCTTGCCGTTCTTCGTCATCTGAAATCTCCTCAGTACCATTGTCTGATTCCTCTGCTTCAGATGTATGCGTGTTTTCGTCTTGGATATCAGGAATTATGTTGGATTTATTTGATAAAGAGTGCACAATTGTATTATTGTTTTCGGTTTCTTCATTATTTATATTTGCTTTATTTTCGGTATATTCATGAAATCGAACGTCTCTACGTACCATTATGGATTTTGTTCCTCGTTCCCACAATCTATATGCTTTTGATTCTTGAGAATACCCTACGAGGACGTATTCTTTACCTCTAGGCATAAATTTATTTATTTTTCGCCCCTTTTCAAATGCGATCACTTTGCTGCCGAATATTCTCATGAATCCAATGTATGGCTTCTGACCCATCCATGCTTCATACGGTGTTGAATTATTAAGTTTTTTCGTTGGGCATCTATTTCTTATGTATACCGATGTGTTAACTGCTTCTGCCCATAAACTCATTGGTAGTCCCGATTGAGTCAACATAGTGCGTGCCATCTCTATTATCGTCCGATTTGCACGTTCCGCAACGCCATTTTGTTGAGGTGTATACGCTGTAGATAGTTGCCGCGTTATTCCTTCTTTCTCGAGATATTCAGAAAATTCTTTGGACAAGTATTCTCTTGCATTGTCGCTCCGTAATTTCTTTATTGATTTTCCCAGTTGCTTTTCTACCCGAGTTTTGAATTTTTTAAAAGCACTAAATATCTCGGATTTTTCCTTAAGAATCGCTATTTCTGTATATCTTGTTTTGTCGTCAATGAAGGTTGCGAAATACCTTGCTCCCCCTAGAGATGGTGTGCTCATTGGTCCACATATATCAGTGTGTATCAATCCTAGAGTGTCTTTTTCTATTGTATTCGATTCTTTAAATGGTAATTGATGTGCCTTACTTAAATCACATATCTCACATCTCTGTGTGTTTGATAATTTTTGTTGATTTATATTCGCTCCCATTACCATTTCTTTGTTTAACAATTGTTTTAAATCTTTGAAGTTTAAGTGACCGAGCCTCTTATGCCATCTTATAAGCTTGTCGTCGTCTTTTTCTGCTAGCATGGCTTGTTGATTCTTTCCAGTTTTCACTGCATATAGTCCATTTTGTTTGTATGCGGTTAAGACAACAGACCCATCTTTGCGTTTTACTGTAGCTGAGTGTTTGTTAAAGTTGACTGAGTACCCGTTTTCAGTGACGCTCGATACTGATAATAAGTTATTCCTAAATTCTGGTACCCACATAACCTTTTTTAATTTTATATTGTTTTCAGAATTGTTTCTTGAATTTACTTTCATTTGTATCTCTCCTATTCCTCGAGAACTTGTGCTGCTTTCTGTTGCGGTGCAAACTTTGCTTTTCTTCGTTTCGTCAAGATTTTTGAACATGTTTCCATCTTTGCACATGTGTACTGTTGCACCACTGTCCAAATACCATTCATTTGATTCAAGCGAGCCTGAATTAAGTGCTACAGCTATCATTGCGTCGCCTTTATTTTTTGTATGGAAGTGGGTTCTTTGTTTGGTTCTGCAATATTTAGCCAAATGCCCATTCTTTCCACATGTATAACATTTGGTTAACTTTTTATTTTGATTGCATTCACTTCTCTGTTTTTGGTTGTGATCCTTTTGAAATCTCTTGTTGTATGGTTTTTTATTTGATAGCAATGCTTCCTCGTTTGAACATTTTGCTCCATCATTGTCAGCTTTTCTGATTTCCTCTTCTAATAGTTTAACTTTAAGCTCGTCCATTGTTGGCATTTTTTCTCTTGACTCGATAGCAATGCAAAAGGTTTCATATTCATTTGGCAGTGACGTAAGTAACATTATTGGTATGGTAGTATCTGGTAATTTTACACCGGACTCCTCGAGCTGTTCCACCTTTTGGACAAAATTGTCTATGTACTGCGCCATGCTTTGACTTTCATCCTTTTTCATTCTATATAATTGTTTATATAGAATACACTGTCGCATGGGGCCCTTGGACTCGTACACCTTATTTAATGCATTCCATGCACACTGCGACGTTTCTGCACGTTTAATGTGGTTGTACTGGCTTTTATCTATACTTAAAATAATTAAATCGAGAGCCTTCTCGTCCTTTATATTCCACTCAATATCATTTGTACCTGCCCTTGTTATTGTTCCGTTCACATATCCCCATAGTTCATTAAATCGCAATATGCTCTTCATTTCTATTTTCCATGATTCGTAGTTTGTATTATTTAATTTTTCGCAGCGTTGCGTGGTTATAGTATTCATGTTTCTTTATTTTCTCGAACACGTGGTATTCGCTAACCTCACTTTTTGGACTATGATACTATTTTAATTTACTGGGCCCATAACCTGTTAAGGTTTTATTTGGGTACATGTGTACATTTATTGATTGGAACAGTTTATATAGATATAATTTAATATTGAGTTATTATGCTAACAGTTATAAGTAACATTTTTACATAACGATGTTCTTGGCGCGAAAACACTAAGCACGTGTTACCCCATACCCAAGCACAAGCGAAAGGGAAGAAGAAACTTATATCTAAATGAGCATCGTCGCTACAACGCCCTCATATATATATTCTATGTTGTTCCCATTCATGGCGGTCACTTTGAATAATCATAAGCTATATTTTCCAACACTAATGATGAAAAAATGTATTTTATTAGAATTAATCGTTGTTTAATTAAACTTTCAAGTATAATGAAAATAAAAAAAATTAATCTATTAAATGAGATTAATAATCCAATTGAAGAAATTAAATTTCAACAATAATATGCATCTGGATAATCAGAATATCGTCGTGGTATTCTTATTAATCCTAAAAAATGTTGAGGAAAAAATGTTAAATTTACACCAATAAATATTATAAAAAAATGAATATTTAATAATTTTTTATTTAATGTTAATATAGTAAAATTTGGATATCAATGGATAATTCTTGAGAAAATTGCAAAGACAGCTCCTATAGATAGAACATAGTGAAAATGACCAATAACATAATATGTATCATGAAGGATAATATCAATTGATGAATTAGATAATATAATTCCTGATAAACCACCAATTGTAAATAATGAAATAAATCCTAAAGATCATAAAATTGATGGATTTAAGAAAATTTGAATTCTGTAGAATGTTGATAGTCATCTAAATACTTTAATTATTAAAATATGCTCGAGTATCAACATCTAAACCTACAGTAAATATATGATGTGCTCATACAATAAAACCTAAAAATCCAATGCCTAATATAGCATAGATTATTCTTAAATTTCCAAATGTTTCTTTTTTTCCTCTTTCATTTATGATAATTTGTGAGATTAAACCAAATCCAGGTAGAATTAAAATATAAACTTCAGGGTGACCAAAAAATCAAAATAAATGTTGATAAAGAATTAGGTCTCCTCCTCCTGATGGTTCAAAAAATGATGTATTTAAATTTCGATCAGTTATTAGTATTGTGATAGCTCCTGCTAATACAGGTAATGATAAGAGTAATAAAATTGCTGTAATAATAATTGATCAAGGAAATAATGAAATTTGATTATAATTTAATGAAATATTTTTTGAATAATAAATTGTTGTAATAAAATTTATTGCTCCTAAAATTGATGATATACCTGCAATGTGAAGTGAAATAATTCCATAATCAACTGATATTGATGCATGAAATGTATTTAATGATAATGGAGGATAAACTGTTCAACCTGTACCTATTCCAGATCCAGAAATTCTTCTAATAATTAATAGTATAATTGAAGGAATTAATAATCAAAAACTTAAATTATTAATTCGTGGAAATGCTATATCTTGAACTCCTAATATTAGTGGAATTAATCAATTTCCAAATCCTCCAACTATAAATGGTATTACCATAAAAAAAATTATTAAAAATGCATGAGCTGTTACAATAGTATTATATAATTGATCATTATTAATTCATGATCCTGGAGTACTTAATTCTATTCGAATAATTATTCTTATTGATGATCCAAGTATTCCTGATCATATTGCAAAAATAAAGTATAGTATTCCAATATATTTATGGTTTGTTGAATAAAATCATTTTGATATAGTAAATATAAAAATTTAAATTTTTAAGATTGATAAAATTATTTATATATTAATCTTTGAAGGATAAGAGTTTATTAATTAACTTACAATCTTTATAAAAAATATCATGCCTGAAATTAAGGGATAAATTGTAAATTTATTTATGAATAGATAATTCTGATATTATTAATTAATAAAATTTTATAATTTAAATAAAAATATTAAATAGCAAATTCAAAAATATTATTATATTAGTAATTAAAATTTTAGTAAAAAAAATATATTATTGAAAAAAAAATAAATAAATAAAATATTTTATTATAAAGAAAATTAAATTTTAATTTTTTAAAATTAAATATGTAAGTGTATTTTATTTGAGTATCAGAAAAGTTTAAATTAAAAAAATTTAAATAATTAAATGTTGAAAATACAGATATTATTATAATAAAAAAAATAGTTATTTTAAATATATTTATTTTTATTAAATTTTGTATTATATAAATTTTTATAATAAATGAGGTTATTGGTGGTAATTGACAATATAAAAGAATTAATATTGTTAATTTAAATTTGTTTGATTTATTAAAATATAAATATGACTTTAAATTTATAGAATTATAAAAATTAAAATAATTTAAGAATATAAAAAGTAAATAAGAAATTGATAAAAATATAAAAAAATAATGTAATCAAATTTCATTATTAAAATTAATTAAAAAAATTATTAATGATGAATGAAATATTGATGAATATGAAAATATTAATTTTAGTGAAATCTGAGATATTATAAAAATTGGTGATATTAATAATGTAAAATATAAAGTTATATAAAAAAAAAATTTTAATTACAAAAATAGTAAATAATTAATATTGGAATAAATTTTATAAATGTTGTAAAATAAAAAATAAGAAAATAATTTATATTTTTTATAATAATATTTGTTCAAAAATGTATTGGTATAATACCTATTTTTATTCAAATAGAGAATATAAATATTATATAATAAATATTTATTTCTTTATTTATTATAATTATTAAATAAGAAAAAATTATTATTAATCCTGAGATAGAAGAAATTAAAAAATATAAAATTCTTCTTATATTCAAATTTCAAAAACATATAATAGAAATATAAATTAAATTTAAAGTTTCTATAATTAATCATAAATAAAAAAAATTTTTTAAATATAAAGTTTAAATTGGTATATAAGATAAAATTAAAGTTAATATAAAAATGGATTTATTATTAAAATTAATTTATAATTAAATTTAAATTTATTAATTATTTAAAAAATAATTTGAAGTTTTCATAAATTATAGTAATTTTAAAAAATTTTAAATTAATATTAGAAAAATTATATTTAATTTTTTATTAATAAATAATTTATTTAATAAAAAAATTTTAATTGAATTAATAAAATTAGAATTTAGAGATAATTTCAAAAATGTTTATTATTTTATATTTATTTAATTTTTATAAATTCTTCAAAATTCAAAGATTTATGTGCAATCACACTTAAATATATTAAACAAAATATTTAATAAAATTTATTAATAGTTAAATAAAATTTTTAGGGAATAAAATTTGATTTAGTTATAAATTAAATTATAATGATAAATTAAAATTCATATTTAGATTATAGTAATCTATTAAAATTTAAATTTAAATAAAACTTTTAGGGAATAAAATTTGATTTAATTATAAATTATAATGATTTATTAAAATTAATATTTAGATTATAGTAAACTATTTAAATTTAAATTTAAATAAAATTTTTAGGGAATAAAATTTGATTTAAAATTTCTAAGAAAAAAAAAATTAGTAATAGTAAAATTTTTATATTAAATATTACATCAAAATAACCCTTTTAATCAGGCATATTACTAATTATATAAAAGAATAATATTCCATTTTTAGGTTTATGAACCTATTAGCTTATTTTATTTAGCTTATTTATATAATTTTAAATTTTATTATATATTTATTTAATTTTTTCTTATTTATTGGTGTTATTAATTAAAATTTTATATTTAAAGGGATTTATTTTATTATATTATATAAAACTATATAAAACTATATAAATGTATTAAAACTACATAAAACAACATAAAACAATATCAATATATATAAAACTATATAAAACTATATGAAACTAATAAAACTATATGAAACTAATAAAACTATATAAAACTATATAAAACTATATAAAACTATATAAAACTATATAAATCTATTAAAACTATGTTAAACTATATAAAATTATATAAAACTATATACAACTATATGAAACTACATAAAAATATAAAAAACTAACAAAACTATATAAAACAATATAACGCTATATAGAACTATATAAAACTATATAAAACTATGGAAAACTATATAAAATTAATAAAACTATATAAAACTATATAAAACTATGCAAAACTATATAAAACTATATAAATGTACATAAAACTATGTAAAAATATATAAAACTATATAAAACTAAATAAAACTATATAAAACTATATAAAACTATACAAATCTATATAAAACTATATAAATCTATTAAAACTACATAAAACTACATAAAACAATATCAATCTATATAAAACTATATAAAACTATGTAAAACTATATAAAAGTGTATGAAACTATATAAAACTACATAAAACACTATTAATCTATATAAAAATATATAAAACCATATAATACTAAATGAAACTATATAAAACTGTATAGAACTATATGAAACTATATAAAACTAACAAAACTATACAGAACCTTATGAAACTATATAAAACTATATAAAAGTATATAAAACTATGTGAAACTATATAAAAATGTAAAACACTAACAAAACTATATAGAACTATATAAATCTATATATAACTATGAAAAACTATATAAAACTTTATAAATCTATATAAAACTATATAAAACTATATTAAACTATATAAATCTATATAAAACTATATGAAACTATGTAAAACTATATAAAACTAATGAAACTATATAAAACTATATAAAACTATATAAAACTATATAAAACTATATAAAACTATATAAAACTATATAAAACTATATAAAACTATATAAAACTATCTAAAACTATATAAAACTATATAAAACTATATAAAACTATATAAAACTATAAAACTATATAAAACTATATAAAACTATATAAAACTATAAAACTATATAAAACTATATAAAACTATATAAAACTATATAAAACTATATAAATCTATGTAAAAGTATGTAAAACTATATAAAACTATATAAAACTATATAAAACTATATAAAACTATATAAAAGTATATTAAACTATATAAAACTATATAAAACTATATAAAACTATATTAAACTATATAAATCTATATAAAACTATATGAAACTATGTAAAACTATATAAAACTAATGAAACTATATAAAACTATATAAAACTATATAAAACTATATAAAACTATATAAAACTATATAAAACTATATAAAACTATATAAAACTATATAAAACTATATAAAACTATATAAAACTATATAAAACTATCTAAAACTATATAAAACTATATAAAACTATAAAACTATATAAAACTATATAAAACTATATAAAACTATATAAAACTATATAAAACTATATAAAACTATATGAAACTATGTAAAACTATATAAAACTAATGAAACTATATAAAACTATATAAAACTATATAAAACTATATAAAACTATGTAAAACTATATAAAACTATTGAAACTATATAAAACTATATAAAACTATATAAAACTATATAAAACTATATAAAACTGTATAAAACTATATTAAACTATATAAATCTATATAAAACTATATGAAACTATGTAAAACTATATAAAACTAATGAAACTATATAAAACTATATAAAACTATATGAAACTATGTAAAACTATATAAAACTAATGAAACTATATAAAACTATATAAAACTATATAAAACTATATAAAACTATATAAAACTATATAAAACTATATAAAACTATATAAAACTATATAAAACTATATAAAACTATGTAAAACTATATAAAACTATTGAAACTATATAAAACTATATAAAACTATATAAAACTATATAAAACTATATAAAACTGTATAAAACTATATTAAACTATATAAATCTATATAAAACTATATGAAACTATGTAAAACTATATAAAACTATATAAAACTATAAAACTATATAAAACTATATAAAACTATATAAAACTATATAAAACTATATAAATCTATGTAAAAGTATGTAAAACTATATAAAACTATATAAAACTATATAAAACTATATAAAACTATATAAAAGTATATTAAACTATATAAAACTATATAAAACTATATAAAACTATATTAAACTATATAAATCTATATAAAACTATATGAAACTATGTAAAACTATATAAAACTAATGAAACTATATAAAACTATATAAAACTATATAAAACTATATAAAACTATATAAAACTATATAAAACTATATAAAACTATATAAAACTATATAAAACTATATAAAACTATATAAAACTATATAAAACTATCTAAAACTATATAAAACTATATAAAACTATAAAACTATATAAAACTATATAAAACTATATAAAACTATATAAAACTATATAAAACTATATAAAACTATATGAAACTATGTAAAACTATATAAAACTAATGAAACTATATAAAACTATATAAAACTATATAAAACTATATAAAACTATGTAAAACTATATAAAACTATTGAAACTATATAAAACTATATAAAACTATATAAAACTATATAAAACTATATAAAACTGTATAAAACTATATTAAACTATATAAATCTATATAAAACTATATGAAACTATGTAAAACTATATAAAACTAATGAAACTATATAAAACTATATAAAACTATATGAAACTATGTAAAACTATATAAAACTAATGAAACTATATAAAACTATATAAAACTATATAAAACTATATAAAACTATATAAAACTATATAAAACTATATAAAACTATATAAAACTATATAAAACTATATAAAACTATGTAAAACTATATAAAACTATTGAAACTATATAAAACTATATAAAACTATATAAAACTATATAAAACTATATAAAACTGTATAAAACTATATTAAACTATATAAATCTATATAAAACTATATGAAACTATGTAAAACTATATAAAACTAATGAAACTATATAAAACTATATAAAACTATATGAAACTAAGAAAACTATATAAATCTATATAAAACTATATAAAACTATGTAAAACTATATAAAACTATATAAAACTATATAAAACTATATAAAACTATATAAAACTATATAAAACTACATAAAACTATGTAAAACTGCATAAAACAATATAAGAATTAAATAAAACTATATAAAACTATGTGAAACTATATAAAACTAAATAAAATAATATCGATCTATATAAAACTATATAAAACTACATAAAATATTATCTATCTACATAAAAGTAAAGAAAACTATATAAAGCTATATAAACCTAGTAAAACTATATAATATTACATGAAGCTATATAAACCTATATAAAACTATATAAAATTAAATAAAATTGTATAAAACTAATAAACCTATGTAAAACTATATAAAACTATGTTATGCTGTATAAAACTATATAAAACTAATAAAACTATATAAAGCTACATAAAACTATATAAAACTATGTGATACTAATAAAACAATATGAAACTAAACAAAACTATATAAAACTACTAAAACTATATAAAACTATATAAATCTATATAAAACTATATAAAACTAAATAAAACTATATAAAACTATATAAAACTATATAAGACTGTATAAAACTATATAAAACTATATAAATCCATGTAAAACTAATAAAACTACATAAAACTATATAAAACTATATGAATCAATTAAAACTATATTAAACTATATAAAAGTATATAATACTATATAAAACTATATAAATCTATATAAAACTATATAAAACTATACAAAACTTTATGAAAGTATATAAAACTACATAAAATTACAAAAAACTTTATAAAACTATATAAAACAATATACAACTATATAAAACTATGTAAAACTATACAAGACTATATAAAACTATATAATACTATATAAAACTATATAAATCTATTTAAAATTATATAAAACTATACAAAACTGTGTAAAACTATATAAAACCATATAGAACTATATAAAACTATGTGAAAGTAATAAAACTATATAAAACAATATAAAAATATAAAAAACTATATGAAAGAATGTAAAACTATATAAAACTAATAAAACTATATGAAACCATATAAAACTATTTAAAGCTACATAACACTATATAAAACTATATAAATCTATTAAAACTATATTAAAGCATATAAAACTATATATAACTATATAAAACTATATAAATCTATTTAAAATTATATAAAACTATACAAAACATTATAAAACTATATAAAACTGTGTAAAACTATATAAAACATTATAGAACTATATAAAACTATGTAAGACTAAAT
Source organism: Nomia melanderi (assembly GCF_051020985.1). Taxonomy (NCBI): domain Eukaryota; kingdom Metazoa; phylum Arthropoda; class Insecta; order Hymenoptera; family Halictidae; genus Nomia; species Nomia melanderi. The sequence goes on along the minus strand of NW_027475279.1, from coordinate 44,463 downwards.
AAGACTATATAAGACAGTATAAAACAATATAAAACTAAATGAAAGTCTGTAAAACCATATAAAACTAATAAAACTATTTAAAACTATATACAACTATATAACAATATATAAATCCATTAAAACTATATTAAACTATATAAATCTATATAAAACTATATGGGACGAGCAAAACTATATAAAACTGTATGGGACTAATAAAACTATATAAAACTGTATGGGATTAATAAAACTATTTAAAACTATATAAAATTATATATAACTATATAAAACTATATAAACCTATACAAAACTATTTAAAACTATATAAAACTATATAAAACTATATAAAACTATATAAAACTAATAAAACAATATGAAACTATATAAAACTATATAAAAAATATTTCAAACTATATAAAACTATATAAAACAATATGAAACGCTATAAAACTATATAAGACGATATAAAACTATATAAAAATAATAAAACTATCTAAAACTATATAAAACTATGTAAAACTATATAAAACTATATAAAAGTATACAAAACTATATAAAAATATATAGAACTGTATAAAATTACATAAAGCTATGTAAAACTAATAAAACTATATAAACTTATGTAAAGCTATGTACAACTATATAAAACTATTTAAAACTGCCCAAAACTATATAAAACGATAAAATTATATAAAACTATGTAAAACGGTATAAAACTGATAAAACCTTATAGAACTATATATAACTATATAAAACAATATAGAGCTATATAAAATTATATAGAACCATGTAATACTATGTAAAACTATATAAAACTATACACATCTATATAAAACTATGTAAAACTATATAAAACTATATGAAACTACATAATACACTTTAAAACAAGTAATACTATATAAAAGTATATAATACATTATCAATCTATATAAAACTATATAAAAACTTATAAGACTATTTAAAATTATGTAAAACTATGTAAAACTATACAAAACTATATAAGACGATATAAAACTATATAGAAATAATAAAACTATCTAAAACTATATAAAACTGTATAAAACTATATAAAACTATATAAAACTATATAAAATCATATAAAACTATATAAAACTATACAAAACTATATAAAAGTATGTAAAGCTATTAAAACTATGTAAACCTAATAAAACAATATAAAACTATACAAAACTATATAAAAGTATAAAAAACTATATAAAACTATAAAAAACGATTTAAAACTATGTAAAACTATATGAAACTATATGAAACTATTTAAAACTAATAGAAATATATAAAACTAATTAAAACTGTATAAAATAATACAAGACTGTATAAAATTATATAAAATTAACAGATCTATATAAAACTATATAAAACTAATAGAACCATATAAACTTGTATGAAACTGTATAAAAATATAAAAATCCATATAAAACTACACAAAACTTCATAATAATATTGTTGCGATACATCGAGTTAACGAGGTTGCGATGTATCGAACTCATCTGTCTAGCACGCACGGCTGAACCAACCCTTAGGATCTGAAGGGGGTTGAAATAAACTGGTCGCTAAGGAGTTGGTCAGAGTAAACGAAGACAAACGAGTAGTCTTTGACGAGAATAGACGTGTTGAGCTATAGACTACATACTGTAATATTTGTATGAAATTGTAAATATTAGTGTAAATAAGAACATTGTAAATAAACATGTCGCGGGCGAGCACTCCAGGACCCGCCCAGCGCAACAATATGTATAACTGCATAACACAATGTAAAAGGTGAAATACAATAAAAAAGAATACAAAACAATGTATAACCGCTTAAAACTACATAATGCTACAGAATCGTGTTTAACACTACAGAAAACTGTATAAAATTATATAGAACTATAATATACTTTACAAAAGTGTATAAAACTGTATAAAATTACATAAAACTCGCATAAGACAGTTCCAGATCGCTTCTCGGCATTATGGTTAATATCAACGTGTGCTTGCATAACACAGATCCAGATCGCCTCCCGGGCCTTACGGCTAATGTGAACGCGTACTAGCATAAGCGAAATCCAGCTCGCTTCTCGGCCTTATGGTTATGCTTTGCCATAAGCCCGAGAGGACATCTGCATTTGTGTTATGCGTGCTCACATTGATCTTTTTAATAAGGACGAGAAGCGTTCTGGATTTGGATTATTCGATTACACTTTGATCTTAGCCATAAGGCCGAGATGCGATCTGGATGTGTGTTATGCGAGAACACTTTGATCTCAGCCGTAAGAACGAGAAGAGATCAGGACTTGTGTTATTCGAGTACACTTTGATCTTCGTCATAAGACGGAGAAGCGATCTGGATTTAGGGATATTTGAGTACACTTTGATCTTAGCCATAAGGCCATGAAGCGATCTGGATGTTTGTTATGCAAGTACCCTTTGATCTTAGCCATAAGGCCGAGAAGATATCGAGATTTGGTTATTCGAGTACACTCTGATCTTAGCCATGAGGCCGCGAAGCGATCTGTATGTGTTACATGCGCGTACACTTTGATCTTAGTCATAAGGCCGAGAAGCGATCTGGATGTGTTTTATGCGAGTACACTTTGATCTTAGCCAGAAGGCCGAGATGCGATCTGGATGTGTGTTAGGCAAGTACAATTTGATCTTACCGATAACACCGGGAAGGGATCTGGATGGGTGTTATTCGAGTACACTTTGATCTTCGTCATAAGACGGAGAAGCGATCTGGATTTAGGGTTATTTGAGTACACTTTGATCTTTGCCATAAGGCCATGAAGCGATCTGGATGTTTGTTATGCAAGTACCCTTTGATCTTAGCCATAAGGCCGAGAAGATATCGGGATTTGGTTATTCGAGTACACTTTGATCTTAGCCATAAGTCCGGGAAGCGATCTGGATGTGTGTTATGCGAGTACCCTTTGATCTTAGCCATAAGGGCGAGATGATATCGGGATTTGGTTATTCGAGTACACTTTGACCTTAGCCATAAGGCCGACAAGCGATCTGGATGTGTGTAATGCGCATACACTCTGATCTTAGCGGTAAGACCGAGAAGCGGTCTGGATGTGTTACATGCGCGTACACTTTGATCTTAGTCATAAGGCCGAGAAGCGATCTGGATGTGTTTTATGCGCGTACACTTTGATCTTAGTCATAAGGCCGAGAAGCGATCTGGATGTGTTTTATGCGAGTACACTTTGATCTTAGCCATAAGGCCGAGAAGCGATCTGGATGTGTGTTATGCGAGTACCCTTTGATCTTAGCCATAAGGGCGAGATGATATCGGGATTTGGTTATACGAGTACACTTTGACCTTAGCCATAAGGCCGACAAGCGATCTGGATGTGTGTAATGCGCATACACTCTGATCTTAGCCGTAAGACCGAGAAGCGGTCTGGATGTGTTACATGCGCGTACACTTTGATCTTAGTCATAAGGCCGAGAAGCGATCTGGATGTGTTTTATGCGCGTACACTTTGATCTTAGCCATAAGGCCGGGAAGCGATCAGGATTTGGGTTATTCGAGTACACTCTGATCTTAGCCATGAGGCCGCGAAGCGATCTGTATGTGTTACATGCGCGTACACTGTGATCTTAGTCATAAGGCCGAGAAGCGATCTCGATGTGTGTTATGCGAGTACACTTTGATCTTAGCCATAAGGCCGAGAAGCGATCTGGATGTGTGTTATGCGAGTACCCTTTGATCTTAGCCATAAGGGCGAGATGATATCGGGATTTGGTTATTCGAGTACACTTTGACCTTAGCCATAAGGCCGACAAGCGATCTGGATGTGTGTAATGCGCATACACTTTGATCTTAGCCATAAGGCCGAGATGCTATCTGGACGTGTGTTATGCGAGTACACTGTGATCTTGGCCATAAGACCGAGAAGCGATCTGGATTTGGATTATGTGTGTACACTTTGATCTTAGCCAGACGGCCGTGATGCGATCTGGATGTGTGTTATGCGAGTACCCTTTGATCTTAGCCATAATGCGGAGAAGCGATCTGGCTGTGTGTTATGCGAGTACACTTTGATCTTAGCAATGAGGTCGAGAAGCGATCTGGATTTGGGTTATGTGATTACACTGTGATCTTAGCCATCAGGCCGAGAAGCGAACTTGATTTGGGTTATTCGAGTTCACTTTGATCTTAGCCATAAGACCGAGAAGCGATCTGGATTTGGGTTATGCGTGTACACATTTGTGTTAGCCGTAAAGCCGATAAGCGATCTGGATTTAGGTTATTCGAGTACACTTTGATCTTAGCCATAATGCCGAGAATCGACCTGGATGTGTGTTATGCGACTATATTTTGATCTTAACCATAAGGCGAGAAGCGATCTGGATTTGGGTTATTCGAGTACACTTTGATCTTAGCCATGAGGACGAGAAGCGATATGGATGTTTTTTATTCTAGTACACTTTAATCTTAGCCATAAGGCCGAGAAACGATCTAAATGTGTGTTATAAGGCGTTCATTTCAAAACATGTTCCCCTCGTCTTACATGTTTCTGCCGGGGGTGGATACATAGTAGCGCCTTTATGCCGATGGCTAATTAAAATATTAATTTTAGTTATAATAAAAGTTATCTAGAACCGCCTAGTTGCGGCCTTGGCTATATCGCATATAGATATATACAAGTAGATAGCTGAGTAGGCAAATAAACATAAATTAAAATAAAAGAATACGTTAAAATAATAAATAAATAAATAGATACATATAGATTAAGATTAGCGAATACAATAGAAATAACATAAATAAATAAATAAATAAATAAATAAAAAGAAAGATAAATAATGATAAATAAATAAGATCGAGGGATAGGTATATACACTCAGGGTTGAGTATGTACATAAATTGTAATTCCTTAGCCGGTTTCGAGTCATTAAGATGCCCGAGCCTTCGCCGTAGAAACTAACGCAAAGCAGAATAATATAACTTAAAGAAATAATACAAAAACAAGACAAAAATAAAAATAAAAGAATTAATACATAAATTAAATAGTCACAAAATAAATTATAAAATATAAATAAATATATACAATTCGCTAACTATTAGTGACAATATTTTGGTTAAGCTGGGGCGCATGCGCGTTAGTGCAGGTTCAGATAGATGGTAAGCAGCGTGTTGCAGCAGGTGATAGGAGTGAGCCAGGTTTAAAACCAAAATACATAAGTATTACATAAATAAATAAATAAATGAGCAAATAAATAAATAAGCAAATAACAAAATAAATAAATAAGTAAATAAATAAAAATAAACGGATATATAGATAAATAAATAAATAAATAAATAAATAAATAAATAAATAAATAAATAAATAAATGAATAAACGAATAAACGAATAATCGAATAAACGAATAAACGAATAAACGAATAAACGAATAAACGAATAAACGAATAAACGAATAAACGAATAAACGAATAAACGAATAAACGAATAAACGAATAAACGAATAAACGAATAAATGAATAAATGAATAAATGAATAAATGAATAAATAAATAAATAAATAGATAGATAGTTAAATAAATAGACAAATAAATAAATAAATAATTACATAAATAAAGAAATATATAAATAGCTAAAACAATGGACAAATAGGTGGATAAATAAATATGTAAATAGTTAAAACAATAAATAAGTAAATAATAATAAATAGATAAATAAATTGGCAAACACCTGGCTGTCACAGCTGTGGAAAGATAACTGTGCCATAATATGAAATGAATAGAAAGAGTACGAAAGTTGATAGATTAAAAAGAACCAGTGTCCCATCACTAGTAAAATAAGAAAACTAAAGATTCATAAAAAGCGGTTAAGTAATGTCAAAAGTCGATAAATAAAACAGAAGAAAAGTAGTAGTTTAATTAAAACAAATAATAATAGATAGCATAAAAAAGAGAGAAGCAAGAATTAAAATAGATAGTTAAAAGATTAAGAGGGATAGTTGAAAATATTAAAAGCAAAGTGCATACGTATAGGTTGTTAGTTAAAATTCCATAATTATTAAAATAATAAAATATAGCGCACAGACACTTGGTTAATGGTTAGGTATCAACTTTTGTACTTACCCTATCGCTGCCTCCGTCTGCTGCTCCTCTACCTAAGTCGGGGGAGTTGAACCCCGCAGTTCCTAAATGGGTCGGCCTGGATCAGGGGCCGGGACATCCTCGGTGAGGGCCTCGCGATACTGGCGAACTCCCGAGACGTGCTCCACGTAGATATCCCGGCTCCACCGGACAATATCCGACACAATGAGCCGGCGCATCAGAGATGCGTTCCGATTACCGATACGCAAAATCTTCAACACCGAATCATTGGCCGGATCCCAGGAGCCGAGGGCACCGACGACGATCGCGGAGACCGCCACCCGATAACCGCGCCCTCCGAGAACGTCGGCCAGGGGCTTATACTTCTGTATCTTTCACGCCCTGTCCTCCTCGAATGAAATATATTCGTTCTCGAAGGGCACGGTAACATCGACGATGACGATGCTCCTTGAGGGCTCGTGCCTGACAACGATGTCACGCCTAAGAGCCCCCAGATCCCCGTCGATGCCCTCGACCGTCCGGTTAACTCTTAATTCCCCTGGGAGCCGGCAGGCCTTAGCGATGCGGGAAACCACCTTCTCGTGGCGAAGTTGCCAGGCCGCCGAATGCAGACGACAGTGGCAAAGGACGTGGGGAAGGGATTCGAGCTCCGCCCCACAGAGCCGGCAACGCTTATCACCATCACCCCAGTGTCTTGCCCCGTTAAGAGGCAAGACGTCAAGGCGAGCTCGGTGAATGAAGCGCCAATCGGCGAAGCGGGTGAAGTTGCCGCCGCGGAGGAAGTGGTTTGAGGCACCACTCCGCGATGACACCCCTAACACCTTCGCCTGGTCCTTATTACGCTGAAGGCGTTGGTGGTAATATTCTACCACTGCCATCCGCAATCGGCGGATTATCTGGCCCCTCGCCACGGGCGGGACAATGGTCTCCCGATCGCGAGAACCCCTGAGCGTAATCGCGAGCTCAGATCACGCCACGCTCCACTGCCAACGCAATCCGAGCAGGTCCCGACTCCTGCGTGCCGCGTTCCGTGCCCTCGACCACAGCGAATGAATGTCCCCCCCCGTCCCTGGCGAAGTACTCCTACAGCGAACCAGAGAGGTACTCGGCCAGGTCATTGTTCGACGGGTTGGTATGACCGATCTTCCTGGCTACAGCCTCGCGCAGCGAGTTCCAGGCCAACTCCCGGACCACCGCATCATCCGCCGTCAAAAGACGGAACGCATGAGCGATGGTCAGGACGCCGGCCATGTCAGCAAGCGGAAGCAGTCCATATCCCCCGGACTGGGTGGGAGGTAGACTACTTCCGCGCTGGCCCGCTGCGGGATGTTGAGCCAGGACTTGGCCATACGTCGAATCTCTTTGTTGACAGTAATTAAGGGACGTTTCTCCACGTGTGTTCCCCGCAGGTAGAAGTCGAGGCGTGGCAGTATAAAAGCTGCCACGGTCTCGGCCTTCTGCCACGGGGCCAAGAGGGAACGGTCGACGGCCTGCAGGTCCTGGACCAGCTCTTCGATCGTCAACAGTGGGGTTTAACGGACCTGAAACCCGGTGGGAACGCCCAGGTGTTCGTAGGGCTCACCGGCGGCCAGGTCGCGCATTTCCTGACCCTGGATGGTGAAGCGAGTGGCACGGATCCCACGCGGCCCCCTACCACGATGGTGGAGCGTCGCGCATTTTGCGGGATTAAACCGCAATCCGATGCCACTCGCCGCAGCATCCACTGCCTTTAGCAGCGTTTCCATGCCCTCCGGGGTGTCGGCGATCAACGCGAGATCGTCCGCGTACGCCAGGACACTGTCCCGATCGCCGTGCAATGTGTAACCCGCCGAGGTTCCGGTAGCTGCGCGCAGCACCGGTTCCAGGGCGAGGTTAAACGCCACAGGGCTCATCGGACAGCCCTGGCGCACCCCGGAGAGGATGGGAACGGGGTCTGTAAACCCATCGGCTGTCCGCACCCGTGTGGTGCAACCGTGGTACATACTCTTCAGAATATTCTGAACAGTAGAGGGAACCCCGGCCTCCACGAAGGATTGGTAGATGGAAGCGTGGGGGACCGAGCCGAACGCGTTCGACAGGTCCAGCCACGCCACCACCACCTGACGCCCCCACCTGCGAGCGTCTGTAAGGGCTCCCTGCAGCACGAAGTTATGTTCGTAACACCCCTCGTACGGCAGGAAGCCCTTTTGCGCGGGACTTAGGCGCTTATTTTTGACCGACCACGCGACGAGACGGTCAGCCAGAACAGCGGCGAAGAGCTTCGGGGTCGTATCGGACATGGCCAGCGGTCGCCAGTTCGACAGGTCGTCGCGATCGCCCTTTTTGTGCACGAGCACAGTGTTGGAAGTTTTCCAACACGAGGGGACCGACTCCAGACGAAGACATAGATTAAACAAAGAGGTCAGCAGATGTGACCCCGGATCTGCCCTTTTCAGATCATTGTAAGTTAGACCGTCGGGACCGGGCGCAGAGTTTGTCATACGCCTGATCCGACGATCCACCTCACTCACTTCGAAGAGCTTCACCAAGGCCACATTGCTGGCCTCGTCTGGAGCCTCGATGGAAGGCGGGGGAGGCCTAGCTCCCAGGTTCCCCGCCGGTGAGTACATGTTGAGGAAGTACTCATGTACCCTGTCCTTTGGCACTTTGCAGTGCAAGGACGGGCCCATGAGCACCTCCTGAACAGCACGCCGACGGTTCTGCCTGAAGAGCCGTTGTATACGCGTAGCCTCCCTTACCTGGTCCCCCCGCGTTGGTCCACCTGCCAACGCAGGACGATCGCGGTGACCGTTCGAACCGCGAGCCGCTTGGTCGCCCGACACGCCCCTTGCTCTCGCACGCTGTTGGGGCCTATCCGTCCCGCCCCCTCTCGTGGTCGGTCCCTCGACTCTGAAGCCCTGAAGGTATGCTGCGATTTCCCTCGCAACATCCTCCAGCTGCTCCAGGGAGCCAGCGTTCTGCGCCATTCCGATCAACAACTCTCTCTCCGAAGGAAACGCTTCCCCGACCAAAGGCCGGATGGCGCCCCTTCTTCGAGAGGGCTGCCCGGATGCCGCAGGACGCCTGGGCTCACGAGGTCCCGAGGCACGCGAGGGTGCGGTCGGTCTGCGACTTCTCGCAGGTGCGGTCGCCTCCGTCGCGGAGGCAGGAGCACCCCTCACGGTTGCATCAACGGGGACGGGCCTCCGATTATCCCTCCCCGCGCGATTTAAAACTACCCCTTCCCACAAGGTAGAAATGGAGCCGGGGGCACTACGGGGGACGCTCGGGAGTCGCGTGGGGCTAAGCGGTGTTACGCTACTCACCGAGGACGCCCCGGAGCACCCTGCTCCAGGCCGATGCGCACTGTTGTGTGCAGCGCTGTTGTTATTGTTGCTGCTGCTGCTGCTGCCCGGTGGCGGCCGGGCGGGGGACTTTTCCCGCGGTGGTTGGGCGGGCGGAGGCGTCGTCCTCTTCGCTGGCGGCAGCGGCTGCGCCACCTCGTCGGACGACGAGCTGGACGACGGGATCCCGCGGTGGTGGCGTCGGCGGGATCCAGCGGCGATTCGCCACGGCTCCGGTGAGGAATCGGGGCTAACGGCTGCCCCGGCCGGCTGCGGCACCTCCACCTCTTCGATGAGTGGGAGGAGCGGGGCCGCTGGAGATGGTGGTAGCGGCCTGGCCACCATCGCTCCTCCCACAATAGGCAGGGGGGTCATAATCGGCCCCCCGCTGCAGGTGGTGGTAACGGTGGAGGTGCATAACGTCACCATGCTCGCCGATGTTACCGGAGACGGAGCCCCCTGCTCGCCGCGGATGGTCGGCGGCGTCCTGGGGCTCCGGTGCTTCCTCGGTGGGGGGCTGCGTCTTGGTGGTGTAGGCCCGGGTGGTGAAGTGGTGGCCCGGGATGCTGGGCGCAGCCCCCTTTCCGGTACGACGTCAATCGGCGAGGGATGTGACGTAAATGACGGGGCGCCTGCTGTGACGGCGGCGTAGGATGGTGAGGCCGCCGTCCTTACCCCCGAGGGCTTCCGTTGGGCGGCCCGTTGTGGTGTGGGGCCGCTGGAGGGACTCTTTCCCTGTACCACCGCCCTTGGTGATGGTGTGTGGGCGGTGGGAGTCCCTCCTACTCTCGGGGGCGTTCTTCTAGCTCCGGTCGGAGCCGCTACCGTCCTCCGGGTGGTGGTGGTGGCAGTTCTTCTGCCCACCTCCACCGGGACTTTGGCACCCCTCATACCCCGTTTCACCCGCCCTTGGGTGGTGGTGGGCGGGGTCCTAACGGGCGGGGTTCTTGCGGGAGGGGTGCCAGTCGACCCCCTGGTAGCGGGGGCCGCTCTTCTGCCCGGCGGGGTGGGCCTCGTTGCGGTAGCGGCTAAGGGACCGGAGCCTCTTCTCGTAGCAGGCGCCCTTGCAGCCGGCGGCGATGTCCTTGGGGCAGCCGACCCCGATCGCCGCGGCGGGCTGCCGCTCTTATGGACCGGTGGCGTCCCCTTAGGTCTGGGGTAGGTTGGTTGGTTGGGGGGCGGGGGCGCGGGCCGGGCGCTGGTGGTGGGCCCAATCGTTATTGTTAACGTGGGGGTGCCGGACGGCGGCGTGCGATACGACGTCGTCATAGCCGTCGCAGCCGCCGTTACCAGCACCCCACGCAACGTTGTTTGCTTCGTGGCCCGCGCCTTGCCCCCCGTCGCCACCGGTCTCGTGGTCGTCGTCTTCGTCGTCGTCCTCGTAGTCCTGGTCCCCGTCGTGATTGTTGCTGTTGTTGTTGCCGCTGCCGCCATTGCGCGCCGCGTCATGCAGGTGGTGGTGGCCGTCCCCGTTGGATCCCTCGCCGTTGTATGGGTGTAGGTGTGGGTGGGCGGGGGCGGGGGCGGCGACGTCGCGGCGCACGTCGTTTGCGGGGGCGGGGACTGGGCCGCCAAATTGGCAGCAGCTAATGCAGCAGCGCGCGGTTCTGCGGGGGCGGATGTCGCGGAACCCCCCCGACGCGAAGTGTTGCTCGAACCGGTCGCGCCTGTCACGGGAGGTGCACAAGTCCCACTCGGACTGTTCTGGTGGGCGGAACTATGAATATGGCCGTGGTGCAGCTTCACCACCTTGAGTGGATACCTCCCGTCCCGTAAGATAGATAGAATATTAATAGTTATATACACTTTGATCTTAGCCACAAGGCCGAGGAGCGATCTGGATGTGTGTTATGACAGTACACTTTGATCTAAACCATAAGGCCGAGAAGCGATCTGGATGTGTGTTATGCGAGTACACTTTGATCTTAGCCGTAAGGCCGGGAAGCGATCTGGATGTGTGTTATGCGAGTACACTTTGATCTTACCCATAAGGCCGTGAAGCGATCTGGATGTGTGTTATGCGAGTGCACTTTCATCTTAGCCATAAGGACGAGAAGTGATCTGGATTTGGGTTATTCGAGTAAAATTTGATCTTAGCCATAAGGCCGAGATGCGATATGGATTTGTGTTATGCGAGTACACTTTGATCTTAGTCATAAGGCGGAGAAGAGATCTGGATGGGTGTTATGCGAGTACACTTTGATCTTAGCCATAAGGCCGAGAAGCGATCTGGGTGTGTGTTATTCAAGTACACTTTGATTTTAGCCATAACGCCGAGAAGCGATCTGGGTTTGGGTTATTCGATTACACTTTGATCTTATCCATAAAGCCGAGAAGCGATCTGGATGGGTGTTATGCGAGTACAATTTGATCTTATTCATAAGGCCGGACAGCGATCTGGATGTGTGTAATGCGAGTACACTATGATCTTAGCCAGAAGGCCGATATGCGTTCTGGATTTGTCTTCTTCGATTACTCTTTGATCTTATCCATAAGGCCGTGAAGCGATCTGGATTTGGGTTACTCGAGTATACGTTGATCTTAGCCATGAGGCCGAGAAGCGATCTGGGTGTGTGTTATGCGAGTACCCTTTGATGCCAGCAATAAGGTTGAGAAGCGATCTGGATGTGTGTTTTGTGAGTACACCTTCATATTAGCCATAAGGGCGAGTAGCGAACAGAATGTGTGTCATGCGAGTACACTTTGACCTTGGCCATATGGCCGAGAAGCGATATGGATTTGGGTTATTCGAGTACACTTTGATCTTAGCCATAATGCCGAGAAGCGGTCTGGATTTGGATTATGCGAGTACACTTTGATCTTAGCTATAAGGCCGAGAAGCGACCTGGATTTTGGTTATTCGAGTACACTTTGATCTTAGCCATGCGGCCGAGAAGCGATCTGGATTTGGTTTATTCGAGTACACTTTGTTCTTAGACATAAGGCCGTGAAGCGATCTGGATGTGTGTTATGCGAGTACACTTTGATCTGGGGCATAAGGACGAGAAGCGATCTGGATGTGTGTTATTCGAGTACCCTTTGATCTTAGCCATAAGGCCGAGAAGTGATCAGTATTTGGGTTATTCGAGTACAATTTGATCTTAGCCATAAGCCCAAGAAGCTATCTAGATTTGGGTTATGCGAGTACACTTTGCTCTTAGCCATAGATTGATATTGTTTTATACAGTTTTATATAGTTTAATATAGTTTTATACAGTTTTATATAGTTTAATATAGTTTTATATAGTTTCATTATTTATATATAGTTTTATATAGTTTTATGCAGTTTTATATAGTTTTATTATTTTTATGTAGTTTTACATAGTTTTATGTAGTTCTATATAGTTTTATATAGTTTTATATAGTTTTATGTAGTTTTATATATAGTTTTATATAGTTTTATATAGTTTTATATAGTTTTATATAGTTTTATATAGTTTTCTTATTTTTACGTAGTTTTATATAGTTTTATGTAGTTTTATATAGTTTTATATAGTTTTATATAGTTTTATATAGTTTTATATAGTTTTATATAGTTATATGTAGTTTTATATAGTATTATTAGTTTTTTATGATTTTACATAGTTTTATATAGTTTTGTACAGTTTCATATAGTTTTATATAGTTTTATATATTTTTACGTAGTTTTCCTTAGTCTTATGTAGATTGATATAGTTTTATATAGTTTTCGCAGTTTTGAATAGTTTTATATAGTTTTATTAGGTTTATATAGTTTTATATAGTTTTATATAGCTTCATATAATTTTATATAGTTTTACTGACTATATATCGCTTTATATAGTTTTATTAGTTTTTCATAGTTTTATATAGATTTATATAGTTTTATATAGTTTTATATAGCTTTATAAGGTTTTATATAGTTTTGTCAGTTTTATATAGTTTTATATAGTTTTATATAGTTTTATATAGTTTTATATAGTTTTATTTAGTATTATATAGTTTTACATAGTTTTATATAGTTTTATATAGTTTTATATAGTTTTATATTGTTTTATATAGTTTTATACAGTTTTATATACTTTTACTAGTTTTATAAAGTTTTATATTGTTTTATATAGTTTTATATAGTTTTACTAATTTTACATAGTTTTATATAGTTTTATATAGTTTTATATAGTTTTATATAGTTTTATACGTTTTATATAGTTTTATATAGTTTTATTAGTTTTACATAGTTTTATATAGTTCTCGACAGTTTCATATAGTTTTATTAGTTTTATATTTTTATACAGTTGTATATAGTTTTATCAGTTTTATATTTTTATACAGTTTTATATAGTTTTAAATAGTTTTATATAGTTTCATATTGTTTTATACAGTTTTAAATTGTTTTATATAGTTGTATATAATTATATATTGTTATACAGTTTTATATAGTTTTATATAGTTTTATATAGTTTTACATAGCTTCATATAGTTTTATATAGCTTTATATAATTCGATATAGTTTTATTAGTTTTATATAGTTTTATATGATTTTATATAGATTTATATAGTTTCATATAGTTTTATATAGTTTTATATCGTGTTAGAACATTTTGTATTGTTTTATTAGTTTCATATAGTTTTATATATTTCTATATAGTTTCATATAATTTTATTAGTTTTATATAATTTCATATAGTATTATATAGTTTTATATAGTTATATATAGTTTTATATTGATTTGTGTTGTTTTAATAGATTGATATGGTTTTATGTAGTTTTATATAGTTTTATATAGTTTTATATAGATTGATATTGTTTTATGTAGTTTAACATAGTTTTAATAGATTTGTAAATTGTTCTATAGACCTGTATAGTTTTATATTGTTTTATATAGTTTTATATAGATTTATTTACTTTTATATAGTTTTATATAGTTCTATATAGTTTCATAAACTTTTATTAGTTTTATATATTTTTATATAGTTTTATATAGTTTTATATAGATTTATTTACTTTTATATAATTTTATATAGTTTTATATAGTTTTACATCGCTTTATATAGTTTTACATAGTTTTATACAGTTTTATATAGTATTATATAGTTTTATATAGTTTTATAAGTTTTTATACAGTTTTATATAGATTGATATAGTCTTATGTAGTATCACATAGTTTTACATAGTTTCAAATAGTTTTAAATAGTTTTATATAGTTTTATATAGTGTCATATAGTTTTATACAGTTTTATTAGTGTTATATAGTTTTATATAGTTCTATATAGTTTCATATTGTTATATTAGTTTTATATAGTTTTATTAGTTTTACATAGTTTTATATAGTTTTATATAGTTTTATATAGTTTTATATATTTTTATATAGTTTTATACTGTTCTATATAGCTATATATGGTTTTATATAGTTTTATATACTTTTATATAGTTTTATATAGTTTTATATAGTTTCATATAGTTTTATTAGTTTTATATAGTTTTATATAGTTTTATTTAGTTTTATACAGTTTGATATAGTTCTATATAGTTTCATATAGTTCTATATAGATTCATATAGTTCTATTACTTTTATATAGTTTTATTAGTTTTATATACTTTTATATAGTTTTATATAGTTTAATATAGTTTTATATAGTTATATATAGTCTTATATAGTTTTATATAGATTTATTTAGTTTTCTATAGTTTTCTATATTTTTATATAATTTTATATAGGTTTATATAGTTTTATATAGTTTTATACAGTTTTATATAGTTTTATATAGTTTTATGTAGTTTTATATAGTTTTATATAGTTTTATATAGTTTTATATAGTTTTATATAGTTTTGTATAGTTTCATATAGTTTTATATAGTTTTATATATTTTTATATATGTTTATATAGTTTTGTATATTTTCATATAGTTTTATATAGTTTTACATATCTTTATATAGTTTTATACAGTGTTATTAGTTTTACACAGTTTTATAAAGTTTTATATCGTTTTCCATAGTTTTATGTCGATTTACATAGTTTTGTATAGTTTTACATAGTTTTGTTTAGTTTTATATAGTTTTATATAGTTCTACATAGTTTTATATAGCCCTATATAATTTCATATAGTTTTACATAGTTTTATATAGTTTTGTATAGTTTCATATAGTTTTGTATAGTTTTATATAGTTCTATATAGTTTAATATAGTTTTATATAGTTTTATATAGTTTTGTATAGTTTCATATAGTTTTATATAGTTTTATATATTTTTATATAGTTTTATATAGTTTTAGTAGTTTTATATTGTTTTGTATATTTTCATATAGTTTTATTAGTATTACATAGTTTTATATAGTTCTATATAGTTTTATATAGTTTTATATCGTTTTATGTAGTTTTATATAGTTTTATTAGTTTTATATAGTTCCACATAGTTTTATATACTTTTACATAGTTTTATATAGATTTATATAGTTTTATATAGTTTTACATAGCTTTATATAGTTTTATACAGTTTTATTAGTTTTACATAGTTTTATAAAGTTTTATATCGTTTTCCATAGTTTTATGTCGATTTACATAGTTTTGTATAGTTTTACATAGTTTTGTATAGTTTTATACTGTTCTATATAGTTTTATATAATTTTATGTAGGTTTATATAGTTTTATATACTTTTATACAGTTTTATATAGTTTTATATATTTTTGTATAGTTTCATATAGTTTTATATAGTTTTATATATTTTTATATAGTTTTATATAGTTTTAGTAGTTTTATATTGTTTTGTATATTTTCATATAGTTTTATTAGTATTACATAGTTTTATATAGTTTTATTAGTTTTATATAGTTTTACATAGTTTTATATAGTTTCACATAGTTGTATATAGATTTATATAGTTTTATATAGTTTTACATAGCTTTATATAGTTTTATACAGTTTTATTAGTTTTACATAGTTTTATAAAGTTTTATGTCGTTTTCGATAAGCTTTATGTCGATTTACATAGTTTTGTATAGTTTTACATAGTTTTGTATAGTGTTATACTGTTCTATATAGTTTTATATAATTTTATATAGTTTTATATAGTTTTATATACTTTTATGCAGTTTTATATAGTTTTATATAGTTTTATATAGTTTTATATAGTATTATATAGTTTTATATAGTTTTATAAGTTTTTATACAGTTTTATATAGATAGATATAGTCTTATGTAGTATCACATAGTTTTACATAGTTTCAAATAGTTTTAAATAGTTTTATATAGTTTTATATAGTGTCATATAGTTTTATACAGTTTTATTAGTGTTATATAGTTTTATATAGTTCTATATAGTTTCATATTGTTATATTAGTTTTATATAGTTTTATTAGTTTTATATAGTTTTATATAGTTTTATATAGTTTTATATAGTTTTATATATTTTTATATAGTTTTATATTGTTCTATATAGCTATATATGGTTTTATATAGTTTTATATACTTTTATATAGTTTTATATAGTTTTATATAGTTTCATATAGTTTTATTAGTTTTATATAGTTTTATATAGTTTTATATAGTTTTATTTAGTTTTATACAGTTTGATATAGTTCTATATAGTTTCATATAGTTCTATATAGATTCATATAGTTCTATTACTTTTATATAGTTTTATTAGTTTTATATACTTTTATATAGTTTTATATAGTTTAATATAGTTTTATATAGTTATATATAGTCTTATATAGTTTTATGTAGATATATTTAGTTTTCTATAGTTTTCTATATTTTTATATAATTTTATATAGGTTTATATAGTTTTATATAGTTTTATACAGTTTTATATAGTTTTATATAGTTTTATATAGTTTTATGTAGTTTTATATAGTTTTATATAGTTTTATATAGTTTTATATAGTTTTATATAGTTTTATATAGTTTTGTATAGTTTCATATAGTTTTATATAGTTTTATATATTTTTATATATGTTTATATAGTTTTGTATATTTTCATATAGTTTTATATAGTTTTACATATCTTTATATAGTTTTATACAGTGTTATTAGTTTTACACAGTTTTATAAAGTTTTATATCGTTTTCCATAGTTTTATGTCGATTTACATAGTTTTGTATAGTTTTACATAGTTTTGTTTAGTTTTATATGGTTTTATATAGTTCTACATAGTTTTATATAGCCCTATATAATTTCATATAGTTTTACATAGTTTTATATAGTTTTGTATAGTTTCATATAGTTTTGTATAGTTTTATATAGTTCTATATAGTTTAATATAGTTTTATATAGTTTTATATAGTTTTATATAGTTTTGTATAGTTTCATATAGTTTTATATAGTTTTATATATTTTTATATAGTTTTATATAGGTTTAGTAGTTTTATATTGTTTTGTATATTTTCATATAGTTTTATTAGTATTACATAGTTTTATATAGTTCTATATAGTTTTATATAGTTTTATATCGTTTTATGTAGTTTTATATAGTTTTATTAGTTTTATATAGTTCCACATAGTTTTATATACTTTTACATAGTTTTATATAGATTTATATAGTTTTATATAGTTTTACATAGCTTTATATAGTTTTATACAGTTTTATTAGTTTTACATAGTTTTATAAAGTTTTATATCGTTTTCCATAGTTTTATGTCGATTTACATAGTTTTGTATAGTTTTACATAGTTTTGTATAGTTTTATACTGTTCTATATAGTTTTATATAATTTTATGTAGGTTTATATAGTTTTATATACTTTTATTCAGTTTTATATAGTTTTATATATTTTTGTATAGTTTCATATAGTTTCATATAGTTTTATATATTTTTATATAGTTTTATATAGTTTTAGTAGTTTTATATTGTTTTGTATATTTTCATATAGTTTTATTAGTATTACATAGTTTTATATAGTTTTATTAGTTTTATATAGTTTTACATAGTTTTATATAGTTTCACATAGTTGTATATAGATTTATATAGTTTTATATAGTTTTACATAGCTTTATATAGTTTTATACAGTTTTATTAGTTTTACATAGTTTTATAAAGTTTTATATCGTTTTCCATAAGCTTTATGTCGATTTACATAGTTTTGTATAGTTTTATACTGTTCTATATAGTTTTATATAATTTTATATAGGTTTATATAGTTTTATATACTTTTATACAGTTTTATATAGTTTTATATAGTTTTATATAGTTTTATATAGTATTATATAGTTTTATATAGTTTTATAAGTTTTTATACAGTTTTATATAGATAGATATAGTCTTATGTAGTATCACATAGTTTTACATAGTTTCAAATAGTTTTAAATAGTTTTATATAGTTTTATATAGTGTCATATAGTTTTATACAGTTTTATTAGTGTTATATAGTTTTATATAGTTCTATATAGTTTCATATTGTTATATTAGTTTTATATAGTTTTATTAGTTTTATATAGTTTTATATAGTTTTATATAGTTTTATATAGTTTTATATATTTTTATATAGTTTTATATTGTTCTATATAGCTATATATGGTTTTATATAGTTTTATATACTTTTATATAGTTTTATATAGTTTTATATAGTTTCATATAGTTTTATTAGTTTTATATAGTTTTATATAGTTTTATATAGTTTTATTTAGTTTTATACAGTTTGATATAGTTCTATATAGTTTCATATAGTTCTATATAGATTCATATAGTTCTATTACTTTTATATAGTTTTATTAGTTTTATATACTTTTATATAGTTTTATATAGTTTAATATAGTTTTATATAGTTATATATAGTCTTATATAGTTTTATATAGATTTATTTAGTTTTCTATAGTTTTCTATATTTTTATATAATTTTATATAGGTTTATATAGTTTTATATAGTTTTATACAGTTTTATATAGTTTTATATAGTTTTATATAGTTTTATGTAGTTTTATATAGTTTTATATAGTTTTATATAGTTTTATATAGTTTTATATAGTTTTGTATAGTTTCATATAGTTTTATATAGTTTTATATATTTTTATATATGTTTATATAGTTTTGTATATTTTCATATAGTTTTATATAGTTTTACATATCTTTATATAGTTTTATACAGTGTTATTAGTTTTACACAGTTTTATAAAGTTTTATATCGTTTTCCATAGTTTTATGTCGATTTACATAGTTTTGTATAGTTTTACATAGTTTTGTTTAGTTTTATATGGTTTTATATAGTTCTACATAGTTTTATATAGCCCTATATAATTTCATATAGTTTTACATAGTTTTATATAGTTTTGTATAGTTTCATATAGTTTTGTATAGTTTTATATAGTTCTATATAGTTTAATATAGTTTTATATAGTTTTATATAGTTTTGTATAGTTTCATATAGTTTTATATAGTTTTATATATTTTTATATAGTTTTATATAGGTTTAGTAGTTTTATATTGTTTTGTATATTTTCATATAGTTTTATTAGTATTACATAGTTTTATATAGTTCTATATAGTTTTATATAGTTTTATATCGTTTTATGTAGTTTTATATAGTTTTATTAGTTTTATATAGTTCCACATAGTTTTATATACTTTTACATAGTTTTATATAGATTTATATAGTTTTATATAGTTTTACATAGCTTTATATAGTTTTATACAGTTTTATTAGTTTTACATAGTTTTATAAAGTTTTATATCGTTTTCCATAGTTTTATGTCGATTTACATAGTTTTGTATAGTTTTACATAGTTTTGTATAGTTTTATACTGTTCTATATAGTTTTATATAATTTTATGTAGGTTTATATAGTTTTATATACTTTTATTCAGTTTTATATAGTTTTATATATTTTTGTATAGTTTCATATAGTTTCATATAGTTTTATATATTTTTATATAGTTTTATATAGTTTTAGTAGTTTTATATTGTTTTGTATATTTTCATATAGTTTTATTAGTATTACATAGTTTTATATAGTTTTATTAGTTTTATATAGTTTTACATAGTTTTATATAGTTTCACATAGTTGTATATAGATTTATATAGTTTTATATAGTTTTACATAGCTTTATATAGTTTTATACAGTTTTATTAGTTTTACATAGTTTTATAAAGTTTTATATCGTTTTCCATAAGCTTTATGTCGATTTACATAGTTTTGTATAGTTTTATACTGTTCTATATAGTTTTATATAATTTTATATAGGTTTATATAGTTTTATATACTTTTATACAGTTTTATATAGTTTTATATAGTTTTATATAGTTTTATATAGTATTATATAGTTTTATATAGTTTTATAAGTTTTTATACAGTTTTATATAGATAGATATAGTCTTATGTAGTATCACATAGTTTTACATAGTTTCAAATAGTTTTAAATAGTTTTATATAGTTTTATATAGTGTCATATAGTTTTATACAGTTTTATTAGTGTTATATAGTTTTATATAGTTCTATATAGTTTCATATTGTTATATTAGTTTTATATAGTTTTATTAGTTTTATATAGTTTTATATAGTTTTATATAGTTTTATATAGTTTTATATATTTTTATATAGTTTTATATTGTTCTATATAGCTATATATGGTTTTATATAGTTTTATATACTTTTATATAGTTTTATATAGTTTTATATAGTTTCATATAGTTTTATTAGTTTTATATAGTTTTATATAGTTTTATATAGTTTTATTTAGTTTTATACAGTTTGATATAGTTCTATATAGTTTCATATAGTTCTATATAGATTCATATAGTTCTATTACTTTTATATAGTTTTATTAGTTTTATATACTTTTATATAGTTTTATATAGTTTAATATAGTTTTATATAGTTATATATAGTCTTATATAGTTTTATATAGATTTATTTAGTTTTCTATAGTTTTCTATATTTTTATATAATTTTATATAGGTTTATATAGTTTTATATAGTTTTATACAGTTTTATATAGTTTTATATAGTTTTATATAGTTTTATGTAGTTTTATATAGTTTTATATAGTTTTATATAGTTTTATATAGTTTTATATAGTTTTGTATAGTTTCATATAGTTTTATATAGTTTTATATATTTTTATATATGTTTATATAGTTTTGTATATTTTCATATAGTTTTATATAGTTTTACATATCTTTATATAGTTTTATACAGTGTTATTAGTTTTACACAGTTTTATAAAGTTTTATATCGTTTTCCATAGTTTTATGTCGATTTACATAGTTTTGTATAGTTTTACATAGTTTTGTTTAGTTTTATATGGTTTTATATAGTTCTACATAGTTTTATATAGCCCTATATAATTTCATATAGTTTTACATAGTTTTATATAGTTTTGTATAGTTTCATATAGTTTTGTATAGTTTTATATAGTTCTATATAGTTTAATATAGTTTTATATAGTTTTATATAGTTTTGTATAGTTTCATATAGTTTTATATAGTTTCATATATTTTTATATAGTTTTATATAGTTTTAGTAGTTTTATATTGTTTTGTATATTTTCATATAGTTTTATTAGTATTACATAGTTTTATATAGTTCTATATAGTTTTATATAGTTTTATATCGTTTTATGTAGTTTTATATAGTTTTATTAGTTTTATATAGTTCCACATAGTTTTATATACTTTTACATAGTTTTACATAGTTTTATAAAGTTTTATATCGTTTTCCATAGTTTTATGTCGATTTACATAGTTTTGTATAGTTTTACATAGTTTTGTATAGTTTTATACTGTTCTATATAGTTTTATATAATTTTATGTAGGTTTATATAGTTTTATATACTTTTATACAGTTTTATATAGTTTTATATATTTTTGTATAGTTTCATATAGTTTCATATAGTTTTATATATTTTTATATAGTTTTATATAGTTTTAGTAGTTTTATATTGTTTTGTATATTTTCATATAGTTTTATTAGTATTACATAGTTTTATATAGTTTTATTAGTTTTATATAGTTTTACATAGTTTTATATAGTTTCACATAGTTGTATATAGATTTATATAGTTTTATATAGTTTTACATAGCTTTATATAGTTTTATACAGTTTTATTAGTTTTACATAGTTTTATAAAGTTTTATATCGTTTTCCATAATCTTTATGTCGATTTACATAATTTTGTATAGTTTTACATAGTTTTGTATAGTTTTATACTGTTCTATATAGTTTTATATAATTTTATATAGGTTTATATAGTTTTATATACTTTTATACAGTTTTATATAGTTTTATATAGTTTTATATAGTTTTATGTAGTTTTATATAGTTTTATATAGTCCTATATAGTTTCATACAGTTTTATTTGTTTTATATAGTTTATCATTTATAGATCGCTTCTCGGCCTTATGGCTAAGATCAAAGTGTAGTTGGAAATAAACGCCTTTTATCTGTTCTTATCAGCTTAATATCTGTTACACTCCGCATCGCGGAGTCAGAATATTAACCTGATTTTTGGAGTCAGGTGGATCGCTGGGGCTCGCTCCACTTCCGCCGCGCGTCGGTCCGGTACTGCAGTGCCGCCGGAAACGGCTCAATTTGCGCTGCAATTGAGCTCCTACCTTTTTCTAATAGCCGGATCGGCTCGCTGGACTCCAAAAACTAGTCCCCTGGTATTCTGACTCCGCGAAGTACCCGAAAACGCGGTAAATTCACCCGCCGCGGTACTACGCAACAGTGCGGGCCGAGTTGCGATCGGGCGTGTGCGCGGCAAGGTCTGTACACGATCAGTGCTCGAGGTGTTGTGCGGTGAAGTGTAATAAGTGCCTTCGCCGCTGGACCGGATCGAGCTTGCGCGGGAGGACCACCAGCGCACCTCCACGTATCCTGCTTCCGAGGACAGCCGAGGGAGAGGACGACCAGGGTCTACCGAGGGTCCAGGACTCCACTTAGGACCAACCACCATCCCTGGCCTGCCTGGACACCCTGGTCTTCCTCTACGTGGGTCAACTTCCACCGCTACGACCCACCAGGACTTGGCCATCGACGACGCCGACGGGAAGGACGGCTCGCATGATCCACCTGTACCACCGCTGGATCAGGAATCAGGAGCGAGGTGTTATTCCCCTCGGAGAGCGCTCCTGCATCGCTGGACTCCTGCGCCGAGTGAGTCTCTCTTTTCTTTCTATCCCCCCGGCAGTGAGGAGGGTAATGCAGCCGGTCTCCAGCCGTCTGCGGTGCTCGAATCATCGTCGGTAGTCCTCTACCTTACCCCTACGCGTCCACCCGCTCCTCCGATCGCTTCCATCCGTTGAGGTGTGTCAACGGACCGGGACGCGTGAGGTCCGAGTCGAGTGGCGCCTCCACCTCCTTCTTCTCCCTTCAGTCACCGCCCGCGTGGAGGGTGACTCCACTCACCCGTTAGTGAGTGGACGTCAGGTCGGCCCGCCTGCGGTGCAACCCCTGTGCAGTCCTCGGTGGAGTGGGCGATCCCGTCGCTCTTCCTCCATCGAGATCGCTGCACTCCTCCGCAACCGTCATCCGTTAGTCTCCCTACCGACTGCCACGTCGGAGGCTGTCATTTTTCCAGGCAGTCTTCGACACCGGACTTAGCGCCGGCGGAGTCAGTAGGGTGTTAGCGCGTGGCGGTATTCCTTCTGTCGCTTTCGGACTTAGTTTTCTCTTCTCTTCCTCTGTCATTCCCACTTAGTCTATCTTCCCCGTTTCGCCTCGCTGTGGCACTTAGAAATATTTGCCATAGCAACTCTGTCTCTTTCTTCTTCTGTCTCACTCGTAGCGTAGGACTTAGTCTTAAGAGCGATGCAGGACCGCGGTGATAGTGCGATGATCACCTCCTGCACTACCGAGGGGAGTAATAATCTCGCCCTGGTGATAGAGTTTCCCTTCCCGGCGGAGTTCCGATGCCCTGCCTGCTTCGGTGTCCCCGGGATCAGGATGAGTGGCGTGTACAGGTCCCACTCGGACTTGACGAAGCACGCCCGGAAACATCATCCGGGCGTTGTAGTAACGTATAAGTGCCGTGAGTGCAGCTTCACCGGCGAAGGGAGATATCCTCTCAAGGCGGTGAAGCTGCACCACGGCCATATTCATAGTTCCGGCCAACAGAACAGTCCGAGTGGGACTTGTGCACCTCCCGTGACGGGCGCGACCGGTTCAAGCAACACCTCGCGTCGGGGGAGTTCCGCGACATCCGCCCCCGCAGAACCGCGCGCTGCTGCGATTGCTGCTGCCAATTTGGCGGCCCAGTCCCCGCCCCCGCATTCGACGTGCGTCGCGACGTCGCCGTCCCGCCCCCGCCCACCCACACCCCTACAACGGCGAGGGATTCTACGGGGACGGCCACCACCACCTACCCGACGCGGTGCGCAATGGCGGCAGCGGCAACAACAACAGCAACAACAACAGCAACAATGACGACGGGAAGAACAAGGAGGACAACGAGGACGACGACGAAGACGACGACAACGAGACCGCTGGGGCCGGGGGGCAAGGCGCGGGCCCCTAAACAAACTACGTTGCGTGGGGTGCTGGTAACGGCGGCGGCGACGGCTATGACGACGTCGTATCGCACGCCGCCGTCCGGCACCCCAACGTTAACAATAACGATTGGGCCCACCACCAGCGCCCGGCCCGCGCCCGCGCCCCCCACCCAACCAACCTACCCCAGACCTAAGGGGACGCCACCGGTCCAGAAGAGCGGCAGCTCGCCGCGGCGATCGGGGTCGGCTGCCCCAAGGACATCGCCGCCGGCTGCAAGGGCGCCTGCTACGAGGAGAGGCTCCGGTCCCTTAGCCGCTACCACATCGAGGCCCACCCCACCGGGCAGAAGAGCGGCCCCCGCTACCAGGGGGTCGACTGGCACCCCTCCAGCGAGGACCCCGCCCGTCAAGACCCCGCCCACCACCACCCAAGGGTGGGTGACACGGGGTACGAGGGGTGCCAGCGCCCCGGTGGAGGTGGGCAGAAGAACCACCACCACCACCACCCGGGGGACGGTAGCGGCTCCGACCGGAGCCAGAAGAACGCCCCCGAGATTAGGAGGGACACCCACCGCCCAAACTCCATCTCCAAGGGCGGTGGCTCAAGGGAAGAGTCCCTCCAGCGGCCCATCACCACCTCGGGCCGCCCAAAGGAAACCCTCGGGGGTAAGGACAGCGGCTTCGCCATCATACGCCGCCGTCACAGCGGGCGCCCCTTCCCACACGTCACCTCCCTCGCCGATAGACGTCGCACCGGAAAGGGGGCTGCGTACAGCAACCCGGGCCACCCCTACACTGCCCGGGCCATCACCACCACCACCAAGACGCAGCCCCCACCGAGGAAGCACCGGAGCCCCAGGACGCCGCCGACCATCCGCGGCGAGCAGGGGGCTCCGTTACCGGTAACGTCGGCGAGTATGGTGACGTTGTGCACCTCCACCGTTACCACCACCTGCAGCGGGGGGCCGATAATGACCCCCCTGCCTATTGTAGGAGGAGCGATGGTGGCCAGGCCGCTACCACCATCTCCAGCGGCCCCGCTCCTCCCACCTATCGAAAGGGTGGAGGTGCCGCAGCCGGCAGGGGCAGCCGCAACCCCGGAATCATCACCGGAGCCGTGGCGAATCGCCGCTGGATCCCGCCGACGCCACCACCGCGGGATCCTGTCGTCGAGCTCGTCGTCCGAAGAGGAGGCACAGCCGCTGCCGCCAGAGAAGAGGACGACGACGCCTCCTCTACCACCGCGAGAAAAGTCCCCCGCCCGGCCGCCACCGGGCAGCAGCAGCAGCAGCAACAACAACAACAGCGCCGCGCACAATAAAGCGCATCGGCCTGGAGCAGGGTGCACCGGGGCGCCCTCGGTGATTAGCGTAACATCGTTTAGCCCTTCGCTACTCCCGAGCGTCTCACGTAGTGCCCCCGGCTCCCTTTTTACTTTGCGGGAAGGGGTAGTTTTAAATCGCGCGGGGCGGGATAATCGGAGGCCCGTCACCGTTGATGTAACCGTGAGGGGTGCTCCTGCCTCCTCGACGGAGGCGACCGCACTCTCGCGTGCCTCGGGACC
Organism: Nomia melanderi; assembly: GCF_051020985.1. NCBI lineage: Eukaryota > Metazoa > Arthropoda > Insecta > Hymenoptera > Halictidae > Nomia > Nomia melanderi. The sequence continues at coordinate 18,151 of NW_027475279.1, read as the reverse complement.
TCGTGAGCCCAGGCGTCCTGCGGCATCCGGGCATCCCTCTCGAAGAAGGGGCGCCATCCGGCCTTTGGTCGGGGAAGCGTTTCCTTCGGAGAGAGAGTTGCTGATCGGCATTGCGCAGAACGCTGGCTCCCTGGAGCAGCTGGAGGATGTTGCGAGGGAAATCGCAGCAAACCTTCAGGGCTTCAGAGTCGAGGGACCGACCACGAGAGGGGGCGGGACGGGTAGGCCCCAACGGCGTGCGAGAGCTAGGGGCGTGTCGGGCGACCAAGCGGCTCGCGGTTCGAACGGTCACCGCGATCGTCCTGCGTTGGCAGGTGGACCAACGCGGGGAGACCAGGTAAGGGAGGCTACGCGGATACAACGGCTCTTCAGGCAGAACCGCCGGCGTGCTGTTCAGGAGGTGCTCATGGGCCCGTCCTTGCACTGCAAAGTGCCCAAGGACAGGGTACATGAGTACTTCCTCAACATGTATTTACCGGCGGGGAACCTGGGAGCTAGCCCTCCCCCGCCTTCCATCGAGGCTCCAGACGAGGCCAGCAATGTGGCCTTGGTGAAGCTCTTCGAAGTGAGTGAGGTAGATCGTCGGATCAGGCGTATGACAAACTCTGCGCCCGGTCCCGATGGTCTAACTTACAATGATCTAAAAAGGGCAGATCCGGGGTCACATTTGCTGACCTCTTTGTTCAATTTGTGTCTTCGTCTGGAGTCGGTCCCCTCGTGTTGGAAAATTTCCAACACTGTGCTTGTGCACAAAAAGGGCGATCGCGACGACCTGTCAAAACTGGCGACCGCTGGCCATGTCTGACACGACCCCGAAGCTCTTCGCCGCTGTTCTGGCTGACCGTCTCGTCGCGTGGTCGGTCCAGAACAAGCGCCTAAGTCCCGCGCAAAAAGGCTTGCTGCCGTACGAGGGGTGTTATGAACATAACTTCGTGCTGCAGGGGGCCCTTACAGACGCTCGCAGGTGGGGGCGTCAGGTGGTGGTGGCGTGGCTGGACCTGTCGAACGCGTTCGGCTCGGTCCCCCACGCTTCCATCTACCAATCCTTCGTGGAGGCCGGGGTTCCCTCTACTGTTCAGAATATTCTGAAGAGTATGTACCACGGTTGCACCACACGGGTGCGGACAGCCGATGGGTTTACAGACCCCGTTCCCATCCTCTCCGGGGTGCGCCAGGGCTGTCCGATGAGCCCTGTGGCGTTTAACCTCGCCCTGGAACCGGTGCTGCGCGCAGCTACCGGAACCTCGGCGGGTTACACATTGCACGGCCATCGGCATAGTGTCCTGGCGTACGCGGACGATCTCGCGTTGATCGCCGACACCCCGGAGGTCATGGAAACGCTGCTAAAGGCAGTGGATGCTGCGGCGAGTGGCATCGGATTGCGGTTTAATCCCGCAAAATGCGCGACCCTCCACCATCGTGGTAGGGGGCCGCGCGGGATCCGTGCCACTCGCTTCACCATCCAGGGTCAGGAAATGCGCGCCCTGGCAGCCGGTGAGCCCTACGAACACCTGGGCGTTCCCACCGGGTTTCAGGTCCGTTAAACCCCACTGTTGACGATCGAAGAGCTGGTCCAGGACCTGCAGGCCGTCGACCGTTCCCTCTTGGCCCCGTGGCAGAAGGCCGAGACCGTGGCAGCTTTTATACTGCCACGCCTCGACTTCTACCTGCGGGGAGCACACGCGGAGAAACGTCCCTTAATTACTGTCAACAAAGAGATTCGACGTATGGCCAAGTCCTGGCTCAACATCCCGCAGCGGGCCAGCGCGGAAGTAGTCTACCTCCCACCCAGTCAGGGGGATATGGACTGCTTCCGCTTGCTGACATGGCCGACGTCCTGACCATCGCTCATGCGTTCCGTCTTTTGACGGCGGATGATGCGGTGGTCAGGGAGTTGGCCTGGAACTCGCTGCGCGAGGCTGTAGCCAGGAAGATCGGTCATACCAACCCGTCGAACAATGACCTGGCCGAGTACCTCTCTGGTTCGCTGGAGGGGTACTTCGCCAGGGACGGGGGGGGACATTTCTTCGCTGTGGTCGAGGGCACGGAACGCGGCACGCAGGAGTCGGGACCTGCTCGGATTGCGTTGGCAGTGGAGCGTGGCGTGATCTGAGCTCGCGATTACGCTCAGGGGTTCTCGCGATCGGGAGACCATTGTCCCGCCCGTGGCGAGGGGCCAGATAATCCGCCGATTGCGGATGGCAGTGGTAGAATATTACCACCAACGCCTTCAGCGTAATAAGGACCAGGCGAAGGTGTTAGGGGTGTCATCGCGGAGTGGTGCCTCAAACCACTTCCTCCGCGGCGGCAACTTCACCCGCTTCGCCGATTGGCGCTTCATTCACCGAGCTCGCCTTGACGTCTTGCCTCTTAACGGAGCAAGACGCTGGGGTGAGGGTGATAAGCGTTGCCGGCGCTGTGGGGCGGAGCTCGAATCCCTTCCCCACGTCCTTTGCCACTGTCGTCTGCATTCGGCGGCCTGGCAACTTCGCCACGAGAAGGTGGTTTCCCGCATCGCTAAGGCCTGCCGGCTCCCAGGGGAATTAAGAGTTAACCGGACGGTCGAGGGCATCGACGGGGATCTGGGGGCTCTTAGGCTTGACATCGTTGTCAGGCACGAGCCCTCAAGGAGCATCGTCATCGTCGATGTTACCGTGCCCTTCGAGAACGAATATATTTCATTCGAGGAGGCCAGGGCGTGAAAGATACAGAAGTATAAGCCCCTGGCCGACGTTCTCGGAGGGCGCGGTTATCGGGTGGCGGTCTCCGCGATCGTCGTCGGTGCCCTCGGCTCGTGGGATCCGGCCAATGAGTCGGTGTTGAAGATCTTGCGTATCGGTAATCGGTACGCATCTCTGATGCGCCGGCTCATTGTGTCGGAGACTGTCCGGTGGAGCCGGGATATCTACGTGGAGCACGTATCGGGAGTTCGCCAGTATCGCGAGGCACTCACCGGATGTCCCGGCCCTTGATCCAGGCCGACCTAATGAAAATCTGCGGGGGTCAACTCCCCTGACGTAGGCGGTGAAAATACCAGGGGTATGCGGCGGCAGTGTAAGTACGAATCACTAAACTTGATAGAACCTAGGTACCACATTGTACCTCAATCTAGTCATTTAAACCATTTCACGCAACCATAAATTCTATATTTTATCAATTCACTACCCTCTTTATTTATTTACATATTTATTTATTAAGTTAACGATCCATTTTATTTACTTTACTTATTTATTTACATATTTATTTATTAATTTAACGACCCATTTTATTTATTTTACCTATTTATTTACATATCTATTTATTATTTATTTAACTAATTAACTATTCATTTTAGTTATTTTACCTATTTATTTACATATCTATTTATTATTTATTTAACTAATTAACTATTCATTTTATTTATTTTATTTATTCAATATTTACATACTTATTTATTTATTCTATTTATTTATGTACACATCTATTTATTACCTACCTAACTACCCACTTATTTATCTTATTTATTTATTTATATACATATTTATTATTCAACTGTACATGATTATATATCTACTTACCTACTTAGCTGATCTGTTTAATTACTATATTTACTTCGGGCCATCACATTGGATCCTATTCTATCTATTATTTTACTATTGACTAACACAGGGAACAATGGGACACTGGTTCTATCTGCCAAGTATTCTGCTTTTCTATTTTTCTATTTTTCTATTTTTCTATAACACACTCTCTAGCCATTAACCATTAACTTTTAATTTAACTGACTTCATTTCATTTCTGTTTTTATTTTACAACACTGGACTAACCGCTATCTATTTACAATTTTAAGCATCTAATGTACTTACACTATATTCAAGATTTACTATTCTAACCCCTGCTTACGCCGTCCCCCCTCCGACACTATGGTTACCGCCTCTATGCACTCTAACACGCGCACACGCCCTGCTCACTCTATTAACCACTCTTGCTGCTATCTGCGTATTAATTTATTCTTTATATTTATTGTCATATAGGCATGTATCTATTTACTTCTGTGATATGTATTTATTTATTTATTATTATTTATTTATTCATTGCTATTTATTTATTTATTATTTATTTATTTATTGCTATTTATTTATTATTATTTATATATTTATTGCTATTTATTTATTTATTATTTATTTATTGCTATTTATTTATTTATTATTATTTATTTATTTATTGATATTCATTTATTTATTATTATTTATTTATTTATCATTATTTATTTACTATTACTTGTCTATGTACCTGTTTATTTTTGCGTTACCTATTTATTATTTACTCTTGTGATATTTATCTAGTATTGTCTATCTATTTATTTTCGATATGTTTATTTATCTATATGCCTTGTAATGTTTATTTATATTATTTTATGTTATTCTTCTCATTATCCATGTATCTATTTTATTTACTTATTTTTGTTTTATCAATGTAAATGGCGAAGACCCGGGAACTATCCTCCTGGGAACTGGCTATGTAACATATTCTACACGTTTGTTTGTCCACTATTTATTCAATCATATTTATTTATTTAACACTACTCTAAAATTAAAATAGCCACAATTGTAAATACCCTACTAATTTAAGATATATTTATATATCAAACTATTATTTAAAAAAAAAAAAGCCTTCGCCATAAAGGCGCTATTGTATATTTACCCTCGGCGGAGCACTGTAAGGCCGGGGGAACACTTGTTGAAAATAAAGCGCTTTTATTAGTTTTATATGGTTTTATATAGTTCTATATAGTTTTATATAGTCCTATGTAGTTTCATATAGTTTTATTTGTTTTATATAGTTTATATAATTTTATATAGTTTTACATAGTTTTATATAGTTTTATATAGTTTTATATAGATTTGTATAGTTTTATATAGTTTTATATAGTTTTATATAGTTTTATATAGTTTTATATAGTTTTGTATAGTTTCATATAGTTTTATATAGTTTTATATAGTTTTATCAGTTCTATATAGTTTTATTTTGTTTTATTAGGTTTTATATCGATTTGTTAGTTTTATATAGTTTTATATAGTTTTATATACTTTTATAAGTTTTATACAGTTTTATATACTTTTATATAGACTGATATTGTTTTGTGTAGTTTTATATAGTTTAATATAGTTTTAATAGATTTATATAGTTTTATATAGTTATATACTGATTTGTGTTGTTTTATACAGTTTCATATAGTTTTAACTGATTTATATTGTTTTATATAGTTTTATATAGTTTTATAAATAGTTTTTATAGTTTCATCTAGTTTTATACAGTTTTATATAGTTTTATTAGTTTCATATAGTTTTATATAGTGTTATATAGTTTTATATAGTTTTACATAGTTTTACATAGTTTTATATAATTTTACATAGTTTTCTAAAGTTTTATATAGATTGATATTGTCTCATGTAGTGTTATATGGTTTTATATAGTTCGAAATAGTTTTAAATAGTTTCAGATAGTTTTATATAGTTTATATTGTTTTATATAGTTTTATACAGTTTCCTATAGTTTTATTAGTTTCATATAGTTCCATATAGTTTTTATATAGTCTTATTAGTTTTATATAGTTTTATACAGTTTTATATAGTTTTATCCAGTTTTACATGGTTTCATATAGTTATATATAGTATGATATAGATTCATACAGTTTAATTAGTTTTATATACTTTTATATAGTTTTATATAGTTTTATATAGTTTTATATAGTTTTACATAGTTTTACATAGTTTTATTAGTTTTATATAGTTTAATATAGTTTTATATAGTTTTATACAGTTTTATGTAGCCTTATATGGTTTCATATTGTTTGATCCAGTTTGATATAGTTCCGCATTGATCTATATAGCTTTAGCCCTAATGCGCAGAAGAGATATGGATCTGTGCTATGCGAGTACCCGCTTATCTTAGCCATAAGGCAGAGACACGACCTGGGTCTGTATTATGCGTTGACACAATGATATTAACCGTATGCCCGAGAAGTGATGTGGGTTTGTGGTATGCGAATAACAGTTAGCGTAAAACACATCTCGGATCTGACGTTTAGTCACAACCTGTACTCGCATACCACAGGTCCAGATAGCTTCTCTTCCTTATGGCTGAGATCAAAGTGTACACGCATAATATAAATCCAGATCGCTTCTCGGCCTTATGGCTATGATCTAAGTGCATACGTATATTACACATCCAGTTCGCTTCTCTGCCTTAGTGCTGGGATCAGAGTGTACGCGCTTATTATATGCTCATATCGGTTCTCGGCCTTATGACTAAGATGAAAGTGTACACGCATACAAAATATCTGAATCGTTTCTCTGACTTATGGATAAGATAAAAGTCTACACGCACAACTCACATCCAGATCGCTCCTCGGCCATATGTCTAAGATCAAAGTGTATTCCCATAACCCATATCCAGATCGCTTCTCCGAGTTATTGCAAAGATCAACGTGAACTCGAATAAGTCAAATCCAGATATCTTGTCGGTCGTATGGCATAGATCAAAGTGTACTCGAATAACAAACATCCAGACTGCTTCTCGGCCTTATGGCTAAGATCAAAGTGTACTTGCATAACACACATTCTGGTCGCTTCTCGGCCTTATGGCTATGATCAAAGTGTACTCGCATAACACACATCCAGATTGCTTCTCGGCCTTATGGCTAAGATCAAAGTGTACTCGCATAATACTCATGCAGGTCGCATCTCGGCCTTATGGCTAAGTTCAAAGTGTCCTCAGATAACAGTCATCCACATCGATTCTCCGCCTTATGGCTACGATCAATGTGTACTCGAATATCCCAAATCCAGATCGCTTCTCGGTCATATGGTTAGGAACAAAGTGTAGGCGCATAACAAACATCCAGATCGCTCCTCGGCCTTATGGCTAAGATCAATGTTTACGCGCATCACACAAATCCAGATCGCTTCTCGGCCTTATGGCTGTGATCAAAGTGTACTCCCATGTGTTATGTGCGTACACTTTGAACTTAGCCATAATGCCGAGTTGCGATCTGGATGTGTGTTATATGAGTACACTTTGATCTCAGCCGTAAGGCCGACAAGCGACCCCCATGTGTGTTATGCGAGTACACTTTGATCTTAGTCATAAGGCCGGGAAGTGATCTGGATGTGTGTTATGCAGTTACACATTGATCTTAGCCATAAGGACGAGAAGCTATACTATAAAACTATATAAAACTATATAAAGCAGTATAAAACTATATGAAACTATATAAAACTATATGAAACTATATAAAACTATATAAAACTATATACAACTATATACAACTATATACAACTATATAAAACTATATAAAACTATATAAGACTAAATAAAACTATATAAAAATATATAAATCGTTACAAAACTATATAAAATAATACAAAACTATATAAAACTATATAAAACTATACAAAACTAATAAAACTATATAAAACTATATACAACTATATAACAATATAAAACTACATAAAACTATATAAAACTATGTAAAACTACGTAAAACTAATAAAACTATAAGAAACTATACAAAACTATATGAAACTATATAAAACTATATAAAAGGATATAAAACTATATAAAACTATATAAAACTATATAAAACTATATAAAAGGATATTAAACTATATTAAACTAATAAAACTTTATAAAACTATATAATACTATATAAAACTATATGAAACTATATAAATCCATATAAAACTATACAAAACTATATAAAACTATACAAAACTATATAAGACTATATAATACTATATAGAACTATATGAAACTATAAAAAACTGTATAAAACTATATAAAATAATATAGAAGTCTGTAAAAGCATTTAAAACTGTATAAAACTATATAAAACTATATAAAACTATATAGAACAAAATAAAACTATATAAAGCGATATGAAACTATGTAGAACTATATAAAACTATATAAAACTATATAAAACTGTATAATACTATATAAAACTATATAAACCTGCATAAAACTATATAAAACTATATAAAACTATATAAAACTATATAGAACAATATAAAACTATATGTAACTGCACAAAACTATATCAATCTATATAAAACCATATAGAACAATATAAAACTATATAAAACTATATAAAACTATATAAAACTATATAAAACTATATAAAACTACATAAAACTATATAAAACTATATAAAACTACATAAAACTAATAAATCTCTATAAAACAATATAATACTATATAAAACTATATAAAACTATATAAAACTGTATAATACTATATAAAACTAAATAAACCTGCATATAACTATATAAAACTATATAAAACTATATCAAAATATATAGAAAAATATAAAACTATATGAAACTATTTAGAACAATATAAAACTATATAAAACTATATAAAACTATATAAAACCATATAAAAGTAATAAAACTATATGAAACTATATAGAACCATATAGAACAATATAAAACTATATAAAACTATTTAAAACTACATAAAACTATATAAAACTATATAAAACTACATAAAACTATATAAAACTAATAAAACTATATAAAACTATATAAAACTATATAATACTATATAAAACAATATGAAACTATATAAAACTATTTAAAACTAATAAAACTATATCAAACTATATAAAACTATATAAAACTGTATAAAACTATATAATACTATATAAAACTATATAAAACTATATAAAACTGTATAATACTGTATAAAACAATATAAACCTGCATAAACCTATATAAAACTATATAAAACTATATAAAACTATATAAAAGGTTATTAAACTATATTAAACTAATAAAACTATATAAAACTATATAAAACTATATAATACTATATAAAACTATATGAAACTATGTAAAACTATATAAAACTATATAAAACTAATAAAACTACATAAAACTATATAAAACTATATAATACTATATAAAACTATATAAACCTGCATAAAACTATATAAAACTATATAAAATTATATAGAACAATATAAATCTATATGAAACTGCACAAAAGCATATCAAACTATATAAAACCATATAGAACTATATAAAACTATAAAAAACTATATAAAACTATATAGAACAATATAAAACTATACAAAACTCTGTAACACTATTTAAAACTATATAAAGCTGCATAAAACTATATAAAACTATATAAAACTATATAGAACAATATAAAACTATATAAAACTATATAAAACTATATAAAACTATATAAAACTATATAAAGCTATATAAAACTATATAAAACTGTATAAAAATATAAAACTATGTAACACTATTTAAATCTATATAAAGCTGCATAAAACTATATAAAACTATATAAAAATATATAAAACTATATAAAACTATATAAAACTATATAAAACTATATAAAACTATAAAAGTATATAAAACTAATAAAACTATATGAAACTATATAGAACTATATATCACTAATAAAACTGTATAAAACTATATAATACCATATAAAACTATATTGTACTATATAAAGCTATATAAAACTATATAATACTATATAAAACCATATGAAACTATAAGAAACTATATAATACTATATAAAACTATTTGAAACCATATAAAACAATATAAAACAATATAAAACTATATAAAGCTATATAAATCTATGTGAAACTATGTAGAACCATATAGAACAATATAAAACTATATAAAACTATATAAAACTATATAAAAGTACATAAAGCTATGTATATCTAATGAAACTATATAAAACCATATAAAACTATATAATAGTATATAAAACTATATAAAGCTGCGTAAACCTGGATAAAGCTATATAAAACTATATAAAACTATATGGAACAATATAAAACTATATAAAACTATATAAAACTATATAAAAGGATATTAAACTATATTAAACTAATAAAACTTTATAAAACTATATAATACTATATAAAACTATATGAAACTATATAAAATTATATAGAAGCATGTAAAAGTATTTAAAACGGTATAAAACTATATGAAACTATTTAAATCTATATAGAACAAAATAAAACTATATTATACTATATAAAGCGATATGAAAATATGTAGAACTATATAAAAATATATAAAACCATATAAAACTATATAAAACTATATAAAACTATATAAAACTATATGAAACTATATAGAACCATATAGAACAGTATAAAACTATATTAAAGTATATAAAACTATATACAACTATATGAACCTATATAGAACAATATAAAACTATATAAAACTATATGTAACTATATAAAACTATATAGTACAATATAAAACTATATGAAACTGCATAAAACTATATAAAACTACATAAAGCTATATAGAACAATATAAAACTACATGAAACTGAACAAAACTATATCAAACTATATAAAACCATATGGAACAATATAAAACTATATAAAACTATATAAAACTATATAAAACTATATAAAGCTATATAAAACTATATACAACTATATAGAACTGTATAAAACTATATAAAACTATGTAACACTATTTAAAACTATATAAAGCTGCATAAAACTATATAAAACTATATAAAACTATATCGAACAATATAAAACTATATAAAAATATATAAAGCTATATAAAACTATATAAAACTATATAAAACTATATAAAACTATATAAAACTATAAAAGTATATAAAACTAATAAAACTATATGAAACTATATAGAACTATATATCACTAATAAAACTGTATAAAACTATATAATACCATATAAAACTATATTGTACTATATAAAGCTATATAAAACTATATAATACTATATAAAACCATATGAAACTATATAAAACTATATAAACCTGCATAAAACTATATAAAACTATATAAAACTATATAAAATTTTATAAAACTATATAAAACTATATAAAACTGTATAAAACTATATAAAATTATATAAAACTATATAAAACTATATAAAACTATATAAAACTATATAAAACTATATAAAACTATATAAAACTATATGAAAGTATATAGAACCATATAGAACAGTATAAAACTATATTAAAGTATATAAAACTATATACAACTATATAAAACTGTATAAAACTATATAAAACTATGTAACACTATTTAAAGCTATATAAAGCTGCATAAAACTATTTAAAACTATATAAAACTATATGAACCTATATAGAACAATATAAAACTATATAAAACTATATGTAACTATATAAAACTATATAGTACAATATAAAACTATATGAAACTGCATAAAACTATATAAAATTACATAAAACTATATAGAACAATATAAAACTACATGAACCTGAACAAACCTATATCAAACTATATAAAACAATATAGAACAATATAAAACTATATAAAACTATATAAAACTATATAAAACTATATAAAACTATATAAAACTGTATAAAACTATATAAAATTATATAAAACTATATAAAACTAATAAAACTATATAAAACTATATAAAACTATATAGTACAATATAGGACTATATGAAAGTGCGTAAAAGTATATAAAACTATATACAACTATATAGAACAATATAAAACTATATAAAACTATATAAAACTATATAGTACAGTATAAAACTATGTGAAACTGCATAAAACTATATAAAACTATGTGAAACTATATAGAACGATATAAAACTATATGAAACTGCATAAAACTATATAAAACTATATAAAACTGTATAAAACTATATAAAATTATATAAAACTATATAAAACTATATAAAACTATATAAAACTATATAAAACTATATAAAACTATATAAAACTATATAAAACTATATAAAACTATATAAAACTATATAAAACTATATAAAACTATATAATACTATATAAAACTATATGAAACTATATAAAACTATATAAACCTGCATAAATCTATCTAAAACTATATAAAACTATATACAACAATATAAAACTATATCAAACTATATAAAACTATATAGTACAATATAAAACTATATGAAACTGCATAAAACTATATAAAACTATATGTAACTATATAAAACTATATAGTACAATATAAAACTATATGAAACTGCATAAAACTATATAAAACTACATAAAACTATATAGAACAATATAAAACTACATGAAACTGAACAAAACTATATCAAACTATATAAAACCATATAGAACAATATAGAACTATACAAAACTATATAAAACTATATAAAACTATATAAAACTATATAAAACTATGTAACACTATTTAAAACTATATAAAACTATATAGATCAATATAAAACAATATAAAACTATATAAAACTATATAAAACTATATAAAGCTATATAAAACTATATAAAACTATATAAAACTGTATAAAACTATATAAAACTATGTAACACTATTTAAAACTATATAAAGCTGCATAAAACTATATAAAACTATATAAAACTATATAGAACAATATAAAACTATATAAAACTAAATAAAACTATATAGTACAATATAAAACTATATGAAACTGCATAAAAGTATATAAAACTATATAAAACTGTATAAAGCTATATAAAATTACATAAAACTATATAAAACTATATAAAACTATATAAAACTATATAAAACTATATAAAACTATATAAAACAAATAAAACTATATGAAAGTATATAAAAGTGTATAAATCTATATAATACTAATAAAATTATATGTAACAATATAGAACTATATAAAACCTAATGAAACTATATAAAACTATATATAACTATATAAAACTATATAAATTTATATAAAACTATATGAAACTATATAAAACTATATAAAGCTATATAAATCTATGTAAAACTAATAGAACTAATAAAACTATATAAAACTATATAAGACTATATAATACTATATAAAACTATATGAAACTATATAAAACTATATAACACTATATAATACTATATAAAACTATATAAAACTATATAAAACTATATAAAACTATATAAAACTATATAAAACTATATAAAACTATATAATACTATATAAAACTATATGAAACTATATAAAACTACATAAACCTGCATAAATCTATCTAACACTATATAAAACTATATACAACAATATAAAACTATATCAAACTATATAAAACTATATAAAACTACATAAAGCTATGTAAATCTAATGAAACTATATAAAACCATATAAAACTATATAATAGTATATAAAACTATATAAAACTGTGTAAACCTGGATAAAGCTATATAAAACTATATATAACTATATGGAACAATATAAAACTATATAAAACTATATAAAACTATATAAAATGATATTAAACTATATTAAACTAATAAAACTTTATAAAACTATATAATACTATATAAAACTATATGAAACTATATAAAATTATATAGAAGCATGTAAAAGTATTTAAAACGGTATAAAACTATATAAAACTATTTAAAACTATATAGAACAAAGTAAAACTATATAAAACTATATAAAGCGATATGAAAATATGTAGAACTATATAAAAATATATAAAACCATATAAAACTATATAAAACTATATAAAACTATATAAAACTATATGAAACTATATAGAACCATATAGAACAGTATAAAACTATATTAAAGTATATAAAACTATATACAACTATATAAAACTGTATAAAACTATATAAAACTATGTAACACTATTTAAAACTATATAAAGCTGCATAAAACTATATAAAACTATATAATACTATATCAAACTATATGAAACTATATATAAAACGAATAAAACTATATGAAACTATATAAAACTATATAAAACTATATGAAACTATATGAACCTATATAAAATTATATAGAACCATATAAAAGTTATTAAAACTGTATAAAACTATATAAAACTATATAACACGATATAAAACTAATAAGACTGTATAAAACTGTATAAAACTATATAAAATCATATAAAACTATATAATACTATATAATACTATATAAAACTATATAAAACTATATGAAACTGTATAGAACTATATAAAACTATATAATACTAATAAAACTGTATAAAACTACATAATACCATATAACACTATATAAAACTATATAAAACTATATAAAAATATATAGAACTATATAAAACTATATAAAACTATATAAAGCTATATAAAACTGTATAAAACTAATAAAACCATATAAACCTATATAAAATTATATGAAACTAATAAAACTATATAAAACTATATTATAACATATAAAACTATATAGAACTATATAAAACTGTATAAAATTATAGAATAACATATAAAACAATATGAAACCATATGAAACTAATAAAACTATCTGAAACTGTATAGAACTATATAAAACTATATAAAACTAATAAAACTGTATAAAACTATATAATACCATATAACACAATATAAAACTATATAAAACTACATAAAACTATATAAAATTATATAGAACTATATAAAAGTATATAAAACTATATAAAACTATATAAAACTATGTGAAACTATATAAAACTATACAAAACTATATAAAACTAATAAAACTATATAAACCTATAAGAAACAATATAAATCTATATAAACCTAATAAAACTACATGAAACTGTATAAAACTACATAATACCATATAACACTATATAAAACTATATAAAACTACATAAAACTATATAAAACTATATAAAGCTATATAAAACTATATAAAACTATATGAAACAATATAAAACAATATAATACTAATACAACTATCTAAAACTGTGTAGAACTATATAAAACTATATAAAACTAATAAAACTGTATAAAACTATATAAAACTATATAAAACTATATGAAACTGTATAGAACTATATAAAACTATATAAAACTAATAAAACTGTATAAAACTACATAATACCATATAACACTATATAAAACTATATTAAACTATATAAAACTAATAAAACTATATGAAACTATATTGAACTATAGGAATCTATAGAAATCTATATAAAACTGTATAAAACTATATGAAACTATATAAAACTAATAAAACTATATGAAACTATATAAAACTATATAATACTATACAAAACTATATAAAACTATATAAAACTATATGAAACTATATAAAACTATATAAAACTATATAATACTATACAAAACTATATAAAACTATATAAAACTATATGAAACTATATAAAACTATATAAAACTATATAATACCATATAAAATTATATGAAACTATATAAAAGTAATAAAACTATATAAAATTATATAAAACTATATAAAACTATATAATACTATATAAAACTATATAAAACAGTATAAATCTAATGAAACTATATCAAACTATATGAATCTATATAAAACTATATAAAACTGTATAAAACTATATTAAACTATATAAAACTATATAAAACTATATAAAACTATACAAAATTATAAAGAACTATATAAAACTATTTAAAACTATATAAAACTACATAAGACTATATAAAACTATATAAAACTATATAAAACAGTATAAAACTAGTAAAACTATATAAAACTATATAATACTATATAGAACTATATAATACTATATAGTACTATATAAAACAATATGAAAATATATAAAGCTATATTAAACTATATAAAACTATATAAAACTGTATAAAACTAATAAAACTATATAACTATGTAAAACTATATAAAACTATATAAAACTAATGAAACTACACAAAACTATATAAAAGTATATAGAACTATGTAAATCTATATAAAACTATATGATACTATAAAAAACTGTATAAAACTATATAAAACTATATAAAACTGCATAAAACGATATAAAACTATATAAAACTATATTAAACAATATAAAACTATATAAAACTATATAAAACTATATAAAACTATATAAAACTGTATAAAACTATATAAAACTATATAAAACTATATAAAACTATATAAAACTATATAAAACTATATAAAACTATATAAAACTTTATAAAACTATATAAAACTATATAAAACTATATAAAACTCTATAAAACAATATAAAACTATATAATACTATATAAAAATATAAAAAGCTATATAAATCTATATAAAACTAATAAAAATATATAAAGCTATATAAAACTATATAATAGTATATAAAACTATATAAACCTGCATAAAACTATATAAAACTATATAAAACTATATAAAACTGTATAAAACAATATAAAACTATTTAAAACTATATGAAACTATATAGAAGTATGTAAAATTATATAATACTAATAAAACTGTATAAAACTATATAATACAATATAAAACTATATGAAAGTATATAAAACTATATAAACTTGCATAAAACTATATAAAACTATATGAATGTATATAATACTAAATAAAACTATATAAAACTATACAAAACTATATGATACTATATAAAACTGTATAAAACTATATAAAACTATATAAAACTAATAAAACTATATAAAACTATATAAAACTAATAAAACTATATACAACTATATAAAACTAATAAAACTATATAAAACTATATAAAACTAATAAAACTATATGAAACTATATTGAACTATAGGAATCTATAGAAATCTATATAAAACTGTATAAAACTATGTGAAACTATATAAAACTAATAAAACTATATGAAACTATATAAAACTATATAATACTATATAAAACTATATAAAACTATATAAAACTATATGAAACTATATAAAACTATATAAAACTATATAATACCATATAAAATTATATGAAACTATATAAAAGTAATAAAACTATATAAAATTATATAAAACTATATAAAACTATATAATACTATATAAAACTATATAAAACAGTATAAATCTAATGAAACTATATCAAACTATATGAATCTATATAAAACTATATAAAACTGTATAAAACTATATTAAACTATATAAAACTATATAAAACTATATAAAACTATACAAAATTATAAAGAACTATATAAAACTATTTAAAACAATATAAAACTCTATAAGACTATATAAAACTTTATAAAACTATATAAAACTATATAAAACTCTATAAAACTAGTAAAACTATATAAACCTATATAATACTATATAGGACTATATAATACTATATAGTACTATATAAAACAATATGAAAATATATAAAGCTATATTAAACTATATAAAACTATATAAAACTGTATAAAACTAATAAAACTATATAACTATGTAAAACTATATAAAACTATATAAAACTAATGAAACTACACAAAACTATATAAAAGTATATAGAACTATGTAAATCTATATAAAACTATATGATACTATATAAAACTGTATAAAACTATATAAAACTATATAAAACTGCATAAAACGATATAAAACTATATAAAACTATATTAAACAATATAAAACTATATAAAACTATATAAAACTATATAAAACTATATAAAACTATATAAAACTATATAAAACTATATAAAACTATATAAAACTATATAAAACTATACAAAACTATATAAAACTATATAAAACTATATGAAACTATATAAAACTATATAAAACTGTATAAAACTATATAAAACTATATAAAACTAATAAAACTATATAAAACTATATAAAACTAATAAAACTATATAAAACTATATAAAACTAATCAAACTATATAAAACTATATAAAATTATATAATACTATATAAAACTATATGAAAATATATTAAACTGTATAAAACTATATAAAACTATATAAAACTATATAAAACTATATGAAACTATATAAACCTATATGAAACTATATAAAACTAATAAAACAATATAAAACTATATAAAACCGAATGAAACTATATAATACTATATAAAACTATATAAAACTATATAAAACTAAATGAAACTATATAAAACTATATAAAACTAATAAAACTATATAAAACTATATAAAACTATATAATACTATATTAATCTACATAAAACTATATAAAACTATATAAAACTATACAAAATTATAAAGAACTGTATAAAACTATATAAAACTGTATAAAACTATATAAAACTAATAAAACTATATAAAACTATATAAAAGTATATAAAACCATATAAAACTAATAAAACTTTATAAAACTATATAAAACTAATAAAACTATATAAAACTATATAAAACTATATAAAACTATATAAAACTAAATGAAACTATATAATTCTATATAAAACTATATGAAACTATATAAAACTATATAAAATTATATAAAACTATATTAAACT